>NC_052098.1:24957500-25257500 GCF_015852505.1 Tachyglossus aculeatus | reverse complement strand
CAAAACCTGCCGGTCTCACCTCCACAACATTGCCAAGATTCACCCTTTCCCTTCCATTCAAACCACTACCTTGCTGGTTCAATCTCTCATCCTATCCTGACTGGACTACTGCATCAGACTCCTCTCTGATCTCCCATCCTACTATCTTTCCCCACTTCAGTCTATACTCCATACTGCTGCCCAGATTATCTTGGTGCAGAAACGCTCTGGGCATGTCACTCCCCTCCTCCAAAATCTCCAGTGGCTGCCTGTCAACCTTCGAATCAAGCAAAAACTCCTCACTCTCGGCTTCAAGGCTCTCCATCACCTCGCTCCCTCCTACCTCACCTCCCTTCTCTCCTTCTACAGCCCAGCCCGCACCCTCCACTCCTCTGCCGCTAACCTCCTCACTGTACCTTGTTCTCGCCTGTCCCGCCGTCGACCCCCGGCCCACATCCTTCCCCTGGCCTGGAATGCTCTCCCTCCACATGCCCTCTAAACTAGCTCTCTTTCTCCTTTCAAACCCCTACTGAGAGCTCACCTCCTCCAGGAGGCCTTCTCAGATTGAGCCCCCTTTTTCCTCTCCTCCTCCCCATCCCCACCACCCTACCTCCTTCCCCTCCCCACAGCATTTGTATATATTTGTACAGATTTATTACTCTATTCATTTTACTTGTACATATTTACTATTCTATTTATTTTGTTAATGATTTGCATCTAGCTTTAATTCTATTTGTTCTGATGATTTTGAAACCTGTCTACATGTTTTGTTTTGTTGTCTGTCTCCCGCTTCTAGACAGTGAGCCCGTTGTTGGGTAGGGACTGTCTCTATATGTTGCCAACTTGTACTTCCCAAGCGCTTAGTACAGTGCTCTGCACACAGTAAGTGCTCAATGAGTATGATTGAATGAATGAATGAATATTGCCTGGAGTCACTCTCCATTTGCATCAAACTGCATATGATTAGCAGGTACCCCAAATGAATCATATCCAGACTGCAGAAACCAATCAGACTATGTGGCTTATTTGGTGAGTTGAAAATCAACCCCTTAAGCTGGGTGGAAGATGCTCAGAGAGGGATGTCCTGGCATGCCCGTAATCCAAACAAACAATCCTTAAGCAATTAGCACCCCTGTCCTTTACCTCACCAGGCAGTAATTCCTTACCTCAAGGCTCTCCATCTTACATTGGCACTTGCCTTCACCCTCTACCTCCCACTGTTTATTCTTCACTCCTCCCAAAGCCATTTTCTAACTACACCCTGCTCTTGACTCTCCTGCCTACCAACCCCTTGTTCATGTCATCCTCTCGGCTTGGAGCTCCTCCCACACCAAGTCCTCCAAACCACAGCTCTAGCCAGCTCTCAAGCCATCCCAAAATCCCACCTCAGTTCAAGAAGAATTCCCTCATTAACTCCCCATTGCCCCAAATCGACTCAGTCCAACAGCTAACCAATCAAGGAATGATATTTATTGTGTATTTACTTTGAGCAAAACACTGTACTAAGTGCTTATGAGATTATAATACAATAGAGTTGGTATACAGGACCCTGCCCCCATAGGACTTACAATCTAATAAGGGAAAGAGACAATGAAATACAAATAGGGGAAGCAGCAGAGTATAAAGGATGTGTACAAAAGTGTTGGGGAGGCTGGGAATGGGGTGGGTATCAACGTACTTAAGGGTATAAACCCAAGTGCATAGGTGAAGCAAAAGGGAGGGCTTAGAGAAGTGAGGACTTAATCAGGGAAGGCCTCCTGGAGGAGACATGATTTTAGTAGGGTTTTGAAGGTGGAGAGAATGGTGGCCTGTTGCAAATAAAAGGAGAAGAATTCCAGGCCAGAAGGAGGATGTGAGTAAGGGGTCATCAGAAAGAAAGAAAAGATTGAGGCACAATACTTAGGTTGGTGTTAAGGACGCGAATTGTGTGGGCTGTAGTAGAATATTAGTAAGTTTAGGTGCGGGGGAGAGTGAATGAATGAATGAATTTCCTGGCATCTTTAGATCTAAGGACAGGAGGGTGCTTCGTAGACCCTTCCTCCTGGAGCAGAAGGTGGGACAAGAGCCTGTCTTCTGGGACTCTGGATTCTGGGAATGGGGTGATCAAGGGAAAGGACCCTGATTGGAGTCTTAGTCAACAGCTGACTACCTCCTCTCTTCCAAAAACCTCAAGCTGGAGACCAGAGTTCTAAAACAGGCACTGCCGCTCGCCTTCTGTTTTACCTCAGCTACTGCATTTACTACTGAGAAGCAGCCTGGCTCAGTGGAAAGCACCTGGGTTTTGGAGTCAGAGGTCATGGGTTCAAATCCCCGCTTTGCCAATTGTCAGCTGTGTGACTTTGGGCAAGTCACTTAACTTCTCTGTGCCTGTTACCTCATCTGTAAAATGGGGAATAAGACCGTGAGCCCCCATGGGACAACCTGATCACCTTGTAACTTCTCCGGGCCTCAGTTTCCTCGCCTGTAAATGAAGATAAAATGATCCCTGTTCTCTATTTATTTTACTTGTACATATTTACTATTCTATTTATTTTGTTAATGATGTGCATTTACCTTTAATTCTATTTGTTCTGACGACTTGACACCTGTCCACATGTTTTGTTTTGTTGTCTGTCTCCCCCTTCTAGACTGTGAGCCCATTGTTGGGTAGGGACCGTCTCTATATTTTTCCAACTTGTACTTCCCAAGCGCTTTGTACAGTGCTCTGCACACAGTAAGCACTCAATAAATATGATTGAATGAATGAATGAAATGAGAGGTGATTGACTGGCTTAAAGTTCATGGTGAGGAGTTTGATGTGAAGGTGAATGGTCAACTATTGGAGGATTTCGAGGAGTGGGGAGATGTGGGCAGAATGTTTATTTAGAAAAGTGATCCAGGCAGCAGATTGAAGTTTGCACTGGAGTGAAGAGAGACGGGACACAGGGAATCAGTGACGAGGCTGATGCAGTAGTTGAGGCTGCACACAATAAGCACTCAATAAATATGATTAAATGAATGAATATAGGTGTTGGAACCAACATGGAAGCAGTTTGGATAGAGGGAACCCTTGGCACCTATATTTTTACACCAATCCTCAGTATCTACGTATGTATGGAGTGATTTTTGTGCACTGCTCATTTACTCCTTTTTTTTTACTTATCTCATCTTCCATACTGTTTTCCTATTGTGTCCTATTCTCCATCCTGTTCCCATTATTTATAAGCAATTAATGTCTGCCTGCCTCACCATTAGAGTGTAAACTCCTTGAGGGCAGGGACCATATCTTTTGTTTCTCATGTACTATACCTAGCTCTTGGAACAGTGCTCTGTCCACAGTAGGCACTCAAATGCCATTGGTTGATTGATTTAAGCTGGGAGAAGCAGTGATTGAAACCAATATGATTTCTATATCCTGTGTCGAAGACAAAGAACATTTTTATAAAGAGAAGAATTGATGATATGTGAAAAGAAGGTAAATATTAAAGGACCTAGAATTATAGTAGCCCTCACACATAAAAGACAGAGTACTGTAACACCTCAAAACAGTTAACCTGAGGCAGTGGGATCATGGAATGAAAAGCTCAGACACTGTACAAAGCATTTCCTTACTATCATTAACTATCCAATGGGTAATGCACTTTAACCTGCAGTCAAAACATACTGTATTTCACAAGTTGTCTCCTACGTTTTAGCTGGTGACATCCCCAAGAGGCTATTATTACAAAACAGCTTTTCTCTGAAACCTAATTCAATTTCAAAAAAATGAATTTGAAGAAAAAGGAAATTATCTGTTTTACTCTCTCAGGTACTTCCGCCGTGCTCTTCCTCCCTCTTTGAGTCAAAATTCTCTAGGTAAGAGCCAAGGGATGCAAATACAAGAGGCATATATGTTCCAAATCACGCAAAATTCCTTAAGGGCTTGTAGTTGTCTCTCTCCCCACAGGCAAGAGAAGATTCAGCCTGGAAATTCCTTTCAGATAGATTAGGTAAGTCAGGCACATGGAAAGTTCATTTCACCTTGAACTGGATAATTTAGCCCATCTACAAACCACTCCAAAGTCAATTCTCAGAAAGTCTTGTTAGTGCCAAATCCTTCTCTCCTTGAAAAAATTCCATCACTAACAGGTTATACATATGATTTTGGTTTCCCATTAAAAATCCCCTAAACCTGCACTTTTTCCTGCTCCTTCTCTTTTAGCTCTATCATGAACTTGCTTAGGCTACAATACATCTTTCATCTGGAGGATATTTGATTGCCTTGGTAATTGGTAGCTCAATAACATACAGAGATACGCCCAGACAAAAGGTGAAACTATCTGACAACTAAAGCAGCTGCCTCAGAGATCCAGGATTTGAGGAGCCCAATTCATAATCCTAGAGGGTCCCAGGCCTCCCCCAGATGCTCCAATATTATTATGGCATCCAAAGGTTCATGTTCTTGGACTTGTTCAGAACAAACCTCAACCACAAAATGGATTGAGTAGCCCCCTCCTTTGGCCCATCTCTTGATTAACTCCACATTTTTAGGTCTTGTCCAAACTGGAACATGTGTATCAGTATAACTCCTCCTGCATATGTTCGAAGCCCTGCCTTGAACGATCCTTTTGCCTTTTCCATTCTCCCTCTGCTGCTTATGTTCAATTGTGTGGCTCAGCAGCACTGCTAAAGGAGAAAGCCCCCAACCCAAAATTGCCCCAGGATCCATGGGCAACTTGTTCTCCCGCTCTTGGATGGCTTCTCACACATTCACCAGTTTTTTACCTTTAGTTCCACATTTGTAAGCTGTCACTAATGAGAGCTTTTTGACTTTAGGACAAGAGGTCATAAATTTCAGCTCTTTCTCCCAGGAGTAATGGTATAGGTGAGGTCCTATACTGCACTGTGCTAAGCACTTGGGAATTTTTATGCTTTTTTTTATTATGGCACTTTTTAAGTGTTTATTACTTGCCAAATTCTGTACTAAGTATGGGAGTAGATACAAGATCATTCATATGTGACTCACAGTTTAAGAAGAGGGCAAGATTTAATTTCCATTTAACAGATGAGGAAAGTGAGGCCCAGAGAAGTTGTCACTTGTCCAAGGTCACACAGCAGACAAGCGGCAGAGACGGCCCATGCTCTTTCCACTAGGCCATGCTGCCTGACCTGTGAAGTACAACGGAAATGCAAGACACATTCCCTGCTCCACAAGAAACTTACCCTTTGCACTTAAGCATCACGCTGCACTTCAAAAGAGTTATCCTTAGCTTTGCTTTCTACTCTTTATAGTGGTAGCTGGCCTTGGTTGTCCATGGAGCACTTCTCTACTCTGGAAAATATAAAAATAAAATAAAGCACATGAAGTGTGCTTAATCCTCAAGTCCTACTCTGGCAGTGAAAGAGCAGTGAAATAATTTCTAGCGATGAATTCATCTATCTTCCATATTGGGGCTATGATTCCTTTAAAATGATAATACTTTAAAATGGATTCCCATTATCCACAGGACAGACTGATATTCAACTCAAAATTTTCCCAGAATTGCCATTATTCATCGACATATATGTATGTATATATGGTCTTCTTCCTTCTGTCTGTAATTCGCTATTATTTAGTCTGTCTTCCCCACTAGATTGTAAGCTCCTTGAGAACAGGGATCATGTCTTCTATTCCATTTTACTCTCCCAAGCACTTAGTACAGTGTTCTGCACATTGGTGCTCAATATGGCTATATATGCCAGGAAAGGAGAAGCCCATATTATTTCATTTTAATCCAAGATTGTCACCACCTATGTTCCTACTGATTACAGGAGGTTATGTGCTATTGATAAGACTTTTCTGAAAACATGTTTTGCATCTTAAAATAAGATGAGGGAGTGTTGAATATAGACTCCTTTGAACTTTTTTCTGCTTTCCTCAGGAAAGAAATTGTCATCAACCTTTATATCTTCAATTTTTCTTATCGATTTTGTCATTTCCCATCCCTGTTATCCTCACAAACTCAAAATTGGTTAATTTTGTCCATGGACGAACAAGCCTAATAGCCTGTAAAAAAAAAAAAAAAAAAAAAAAAATGCAATGGTTTGCATGGCAAATGAGCTCCCCACACAAACACTGTAGAAAAAGCAGAAGAAGGCACAACAGCTTTGGCTTTGGTAGAGGGCACCTGGAGATGCCTGCCCACAGCTACAGACTCTCCCTTAACCCCGATGAGCCATGGTACAATGCATGCTTTGTGGAAGGATCACACACGATTGTGTGGATATCTAAGGGAAAACTATCTACTAGTAGAAAAACAATTCAAGCACATTTCCCAAAGATGATAAGATAGCACCTCCCCTACTCCTGTATGACAACCCTATGTAAGTTCACAACCCGGTATATTGGTCATTTGATTCCTATTTATGAACTCTTCACACCAAGTGGTGAAGGGCTAGAAAATGTTAGCTGAACATTGTCTATATTACTAAACTCAAAACTGTCTTGCCAGAGGACATGCCAGGTGAACTTTAACCAAGGAATGTCAGTTATGCATCAGTCTTTTCAGTAACACTTGCACTCATTTTTAGGTTACCATCTGTAGAGTCATCTTCAAAGCCCAAGGTGGGATTATGCATATATATAAAATATATCTATGTATATCCAATAACATTTATTGAATACCAATGTGCAGAGCACTGTACTATGCCCTTGAGAACATACAAAGTAAGTAAAACACATGACCTCTGCTTTCAAAAAGGTGGCCATGGGTCCTCTTATCAGCTGGCCTCTCTCCATCTGGCTCCAATATGTACCTGATGACTTTGTGTCCAGTATTTTATTTTCAAAGCTGAACTCCCCTCCACTATGGTTCCTGACACCAAGTTTCACAGCTCAGGTACTGTGGACTTTGCATGGACCTGGGAGAGAAACACAAAGGCTCTGGAGCAGTTGGTCCAGATACCCTACGCTTGGGCCAATTGGGCCAAATCGAATGGATTTTTGCAAAATGGCAGTCATTTGATGTCCAAACATCACACTGTGTGTCTGCTTGCTGAGCATGAAATAACATGGGTCTCAGGGTCCGGTTTATTGATGTGCCGTTGCTGGCTACCTTAGCCTTTACAATCTAATGGAGGAGACAAACATAAAGCAGAAAGCATCTAGTATAAATGACTAAGATTTAGACACAAATGATAAAAACAAGCAATTAACGGAAAATCAACAACCTGCCTGGGGTGGTCAGCCTGCGGGTCTGCTTTCCTTGCTTTGCTGTTGTTGGTGACAAGCTAGTTAACAGGCTATATGGCTTCCTGTTCACCACATGCTGCAGCTCCTCCCTGGCTGTTTCTTGCTGGCTGCTTACCCCTTCCCCAGCTGGGAACACTGGATCACTGTTCTGGTTAAGGGAAATTTTGTTTATATCTGTGGTTCTTGGCAATATTATGTTGGTTCGTGGCTCTTCCATTCATGAGAGTTGTTAGCCCCTGGTACATTCACCTGAGTATTAAGGTGGATGTTGGAGTGGCAGGAAGAAGGTGGGGGATTTGTCAGGGAAGGTCTCTTGGGAAAGGTGCCATTTTAAGAGGGCTTTGAAGATGAGGTGGGAGGTCATTTGGTGGATTTGATGGGGAAATGATGCAGAGGAAAGATGGAGACAGGAGAGTCATGTGCAAGATACAGTTCAGTAGAGTGGTGGGCAGCCTTGAAACCAATCTTGGGAATTTCAGCTTAATGCAAGAGAGGTGGTGAGTGAAATAAAGCAAAGAAAATGACAAAATTAAAACTTGTTTTTTTAACAAGAGGATTTTTGAAAGCTTTGGAAATCTTGTGTTCTCACTCATAGAAGGCCTCACTGTTTTAAACATGTTTTACTGGAATTTGTCCTTGAAAACCCTGACATGGAAAGTTGAACAGGGCCCTTTCAGTGCACAACTCCAGGACATGGAAAAATATAGCAGTATGTCATCTAATGCACGTTCAATGGTAGTTTTGATATTGCACGATTACTTGAAATCTACAGGGTGACCCGATGTCATCTTCAAAAATATGCACATTTTCCTCTGTTTTTAGATTTTTATAAATATTTTCCTATTTGAGGGCTTAACCCTTCAGCTCCTCCTCTTGGTTATTCATACATGATTGAAATTGGATGGAGATATGCCTCTTTCTAAATCCACTCCAAATGTTAACAATGATTCAAAAAATGTGCCAAATCGTTGGTCCAGTAGTTATTGCCAGATTCTTCAGGTCCTTTCCCCCCTCCCCTTCCTTTTACCTTCCTGGACACACACACAAACTCTAGAGAGTTACTATTATTGTTGATATGCTCAGCATTACACAGTACATCAAATACATCCTTTTCAAGCAGTGAGTCAAAAGAAAAAGTTCAAAAAGCTTTAGAAACAAAGTTTGACGAGCAGTTCATCTTCTCTAACACAATGTGTATCATAACTGAAAGTCTGGAAATGATTATATAATGTTTAGAAGTTAAAAGGTACTCTTAACAAGATACCTCAGATAATAGGCTCCATTCTCCCAATATACAAGATGATTTAGGAAGGTAAACTCTCATGAATGTTAATAAGAGGTCTATGGAACTGTATAGAATTCCCTAGTGTGTATTTTATTAAGAATAGAATGTGAAGTTCAGGGCAGTATCTATATTTTCCATTGTATGAACTGTTTGTTATTAGAGCAGAACTGTCGTCTTTGAAGCAATGAGGCAATGTTATACAGTTGCTTTTCGGAGTCCAGCACACCTCATTTTCTAGGATTCAGTGAAAGTCTCTTCCCTTTCCCTCACCTCAGCTCCCATCAGCTAGTCTTTCTGGCCTCATTTGCCTTCACTCTACTTCTCTTCCCACTTTATTATTTTGCCCTTCACTTTGTTCTTAAGGTCACTGTAATGTAAGGGTGAGGGCTTTATTTAAATCGGCTCCATTCGCCTTCACCAGTGGACTAAAACAGGGATGTGTAGTTGGCCTGGTCCTGTTCAACTTATTTTACACAGACAGGCTGGAAGACGCAACAGGAGACCTGGATGCAGGTATTAGAATATGCTGTGATCTGAAGTAGTTTCAGAACCTTAATGAACTCTTCAGGGCAGCCAAATTTTGTTAATTTCCAGACCTGAGCTCTACTAGTGGTATCAAAGCTCTGATTAAAAAAGCAGCTGCCTTGACATTAATGATTTTACTGGTATGCTGTTCTGGACCACTGTCCCTTCTTGCTCTGCCCCTTGGGAAACATCTTATTCCCCTGGTCCCCTAGAGTGACCAAATGCCCACATTTCATGTGTGTGTATGTGTGTGTTTGTGTGTACAAAAACCGTGCAAATACAAGGTCTGAAAGTATTTAAAAATGAGGACTATGTATCCTATATATCTATATCTATATAGATCTATATCTAGATCTATACTTTATACTTTCAGTCCTTGTATTTGCTTTCTGAAGTCTTAGCTAAATAATTTAACATGTAAATTGAGTCTCAGTAAATAGAAATCCATGCAAAGCAATATTCTGATGTATGGTATATCATTAGGGGCTCAGGTCAGCCAAGTCACAGGGGCATTGTAATGCCATTTTCTAATTAAACATAATACCCACTGGACCTTGTGTTGTAACAGATGTCTGTCTGCCACAGGAATGCAGGCAGGTGGAAGGTAAAGCCTTCCAGAGCCTTTACTCAGCCAGCCAAGATGGGTCAGTGTCTGGAAAAACAGATCCTAGAGCCTCTAAACAGTAATTAGAAAATGAGCTTAGACTGAGCAATTAATTCCCCTTGAAATAGCTCCGCTTCTGTGAAGGTTCACACTGTGAAGAAATCAAAGAATCAAAGCAGTTTTAAAATTAAAAAAATGATCAGTAGTTCATTATGTAAACCAACAAGTTGATTTATTGTTCTAATAGTGCATGTGCTTTTTAGACAGCCATAGTTTCTGTACAATGCTCTCTCACTACCGGAATTTGCACTGCTTTAGCCACAATCTTTGCCTTTCACTTTCTCTGAAATTAGTACATTAGAAAGTTCACTCACAGAAACCCAGGCAGAACCACCCCTTCAAATGGGATTTCCCAGTACGCAAGCCCAAAGGGTGGAAGCTTAGACATCATCAATCGTATTTATTGAGCGCTTACTATGTGCAGAGCACTGTACTAAGCACTTATTAACATTGTTAGTATTATTAACGTTGTTTTCTTCCTCCTAGAAAAGTAAAAGTTCATTTGAAAAGTTAACATAGAGCAAAAGTACAGTTGAAAAAAATCTGAGATAAATTAGGTCTGATGAAGGAATGAGATGATGTGAAGTGTGATCCTGTGGATGGTGGGCAGTTAATCTCTAAACGAGGAAGATAACAGGTTCCCAAGAACAGCAGTAGGTTAAAGAACACCACATGTGAGGTGGTGACCAGTGACAAGATGGGAAAACAGCCAAGCTCAGTGGAATCTCCATGTTGGTGGTCCAATTGTAATAGACTTATTAGATCTCATCCTTCAAGTTACTTAAAGATTGGTTTGGGTGGTTCTTGCTGGTTTTTCATTTCCTCTCTTATTAAGGTGGATTAAGAAGGATTATGGCAACAAGGAAGGTCAGGTACCTATAAATGCACCCTCAGAGTGACACACTCCAGAGGAACCCGAGGACGTTTCCTTGATTTCGTTCTCACCTATTCTCCAGTCTGTCAGAAACTATTCCCAACCTATCCTGAAGACACTCCTACAGTTGAGCCCAAATCTCCCACCGCCTAAAGTTTCTTTCTGGAAGTTACATTAGGCACCAAAGAGAAGTATTAACTCTTTCAGGCTATGAGGAGGCTAGGCAGGGCACAGCTGCATTGTGGATACAGCAGAGAGCGTTTGGAAAAATAAGAAAAATGAATCCTTCTTTAAGTGAACTTTGGACAGTGGTGTGACTCACCACAGTCGCAGAGGAATTTGAAAACCGGCTCTTTCTGCATGTTTAGAAGGCTGGCCAGTTTGCATTTCAGATAAGCGGACCGGTCTGCCCTGTGTCGCAAGAGCTATGTTTACAAAACCTTTTTTGGTGGACATCACACTGTTAAAACATGGAGTGCAACTGCCTGGAGAACATCATGGAGTGAAAGTTCACCTTCATTGGTCCTTCATTAATCGATATTTATTGAACATCCACAGAGTAGGAGCGCTGAACTAGGGGTTGTAGTAGGACTCAGTCAGAGTGGTGGAGGGGAAGGATCCCTAAGAGGGCTGAAGGACACCAAGTTTGGGAAGGCAAAGAAGCAAAACTATATGTACTGGGAATGCGGTGGCCTGAGGCCACATTTCTCATTTTTGGACATTGAATTGCTTAAAAAGCTCGCTGCTTATCTCGGGAGGTTCTGGCAAGTTTTCTGAGCACTCTTAGGGAATAGGTTGGCAGAAGGGAAAGGGGCAAATTTCCACCAGGGAAAGAGAAGCAGCCTTGTCTCCAGTAAGTTGGTTGTTTGGTAAATCTGGATAGTTTTATTGAATTGATGGGTGCAAAAATAGCCACCCGGTGAGGACATAGGGTTTCACTTATTTTTTTGGAACATAATCTTTCACAGACGTGAGGTTAAAAAGAAAGTGGTTGAGCAGACCTCTGCTGTGGTGTTGTCTTTTCTGGTATGTGTAATGCAACTGGATCTAAATTCTGGGATTGTGCCCAGTTTTAGAGGTCTAAAGCCGCTGTTGAAAGCAATGAGGACCAAGTGTTGCCAAAATTTTATGTATGCAACTGCAGATTGATTGTCTTACTGCAGTGGTACTCTTTGATCATGAGCGTCTGGAGGGAGGAGTTTCATTAGGTCTGTTTTCAGTCCCTTAATTCTACAATTTTTATGTCTACTTGTTCCTAAGTCTACCACGGTCCTGGAATGGCCCCTGGGAGGAAAGAGCCCCTCCTCAAACCTGGCTTCTTGCTTTCAGGCATCAGTAGTGACAGCCATAGAAGGAGCAGTTGGATGAAGAGGATCCAACATTAAGAAGGTTCACTGCTTGCTTTGTTATGTGGGTCTAGTTTTTGGCGGCTGAGACAAGGGAAGATAGTTTCCTCTTTGCCTCCCTTCTGTGTTTCATTAGGAAAACTTGAAAAATTCTCAAGTACAAAAACAAGTGCCTGCCCCAAGAAAAGAAGAATTGTTCTGGGTTTATTGGATCAATTTTTCCTTTTAAAAATAAAAATTGGGTCAAAAATGTAATATTTGGGTTATCTTAACAAATGTAATAGGCCATTTTCTGTGATCTATTTGAGTCTTGAGGCTTATGGAAAATATGTTGGATGAGTAAAATTATACATTACAATTCTGAAAAATCGGGGTTCTATTATCACTTTCACCACTCATGTGGTCCCTCCACGGATAATGAGGACCTAAAATGGATGCTGTTGTCATGTATTTCCATTCTAAGACACTAAAACTCACTGGTGGATTTACGCTATAAAAACTGCCAGAAATGCATCCCAAAGATCTCTTCAGCTGGCAAAGCTTTCTCTTCCCGAAAGATTAGCACAAATTCATTTTCCACACTTCTATACAATAATAGGTTTCAAACTAGCTTCCCCTCCATGAATGTGGTTGTGAAATCAAGGAATTGTCCAGAATTGAATGATTAGATGTCAGAATTAATTTTATTTACTTATATGTATGCACACACACACACACACACACACACACATATATATATACGTTTACATATATATATATCCAAAGTCCTGAGTAGTCATAACCAATGTGCATTTATTTAAATAATTAAAATATTAAATGCTCCTCAAGCAGCCTGTTTGTTTATACATTCTGAATGAGTTGTCTTAGAGGATTCCAGCTGGGATCTACAGGAAGGTGTTACTTCTCTCACCTCCTGTTCAGTATTTGCTAGTCATCTGAGCTGAGCCTCAGAAACAGAGAGCCTGTTACCTATCGTGAGACTGCCTTGCCAGTGAGTAGTTGGGGTGTGTGTGTTGGGGGGGGGGGGGGGATGAAAGGGGGAGGCCAGGGATTATTTCAATAATCATTAATAATTAGCTCTTCTAGAATTGTAGTTAGGTAAGAAATCTTTCCTAGGCAAGGATCGTACACTTGCAATGGTACTTTTCCTTACTCAGAGACTTGAACTAGAGCTCTGTATGGGGTCAGGAAAGCCCACGGGCTGAGTGGGACCGAAGTCTCTAGGATTAAGTGAAAAAAAGTCAAACTCAGCTGGTCTCAGGCGATATTCTTTGCCCTTATAATCCCCCATTTCAGGCCGGGAATTGTGCTGCCATCAACCGGATTTACTAGGTGCCAGAAGAGATGAAAAACGTGCCTTCAGTGGCCGAGTAAGGTTATCCCACGGACTATCTATTTTAGCAGTCCACGAGGCAACTATGCACATACCTCAATTCCCCTCAGAAATGAACTTTTAACTGCTTACAATTCTATTTCAAGCACTTGTGGTGATCCCAGGTCAGGCTGGCACTTGTGAATTTAGTTATAGTCATCCTCAGATCTCCTAGCAGTGTGGTGGAGTGGAAAGACCACAGGCTTGGGAGTCAGAGGACCTGGGTTCTAATCCCTGCTCCATGACTTCTCTGCTGCGTGACCTTGGGTGTGTCACTTAACTACTCTGTGCCTCAGTTACCTCATCTGTAAAATGGGGATTAAGACTGTGAGCCCCAAGTGAGGCATGGAATGTGTCCAATCTGATTAACTCTTATCTATGCCGACACCTAGTACAGTGCCTGGCACATAATAAGCAATTAACAAATACCATAAAAATGTATATTAAACTGTATATTCAGTTCATAGATTTTCCTGTTTGTCTCTCCCATTGGAATGCAAAATCCTTGTGGGCAAGGATCATGTCACTGAATTATTCTGCACTTCCAAAGTGTCTTTGCCAGTGTACTGCACCAAGTATGTACTCAATAAATACTACTACTATCCCTACTGTTAGCAGGGACTCAGGGATTGGAGGGTACATCAGGGCTGAACTGAGGAAGAGGGTACTTGAGGAACAGCAAGTTCCTTTAATTCCACTGTGTGACTGCTCTCCTTTCCCGTCTCCTGAAGCAAAGCCATGCTCAAAGCCAACAGGACATATACGTACAACTATATAAAGTAGGGGAATACACCCTGCCCCTCTGCCCCCAGCACCACCACCAACTCTATACATGGGACACTGGGCTGCAGTCTCTGAAGCCTCTGCATTAATCTGACTGTGCCAACCAGGTGAGGCCCAAGGTTTCCAGCCTATGCAGGACTCTTAGACTAAATAGTAACTTCAAGCAACTATTCATTATCAGCTTTGGTGATTACCCTCAGCAGGACCCGTAAATTGAAAATTTGCCATAGAGTTGAGCTTTGGACCTAATCCTTTGCAGACCATATCAGGGAGATGTATTTTTAAAAACCACCTATATAAACACCTACGAAAAGAAACATCTTAGAGGAATAAGTATCTTCCTTTGGCTTCTGTATAGGATGCTGAAGCAGGAGCTTTTTTCAGATGTGATGAAAATTAGAGGTGGCACCAGAAGTGTATGATACTGCAAGACTTGTGTTCTTTTGTGAAGTTGGATTTTTGCGCCTGTCAGTGCAATTGAAAAAAAAGCTATTTGTTGATAGTGGCATGCTCCCAGTTCTGGATGCTCATAAAAATCTTAGTAGTCAGAGTTGAAAAAGATCTATTAGGTCATCGAGCTGGCCTCTCAGCCAGGGCAGACCAGTTCACTACCATATTTGTGACAGTGCCTGGTCCAGATTGCTTTGAAATATCTCTACTGGGCAATATGTCTACTATTAAAATGTTATTTCTCTCCTTCTGGTCACTAAACAAATGTGGAGGTGCTTGATAGAGAATTATTTATCTGACTTGGAGCCACTTGACTTTAATGGTATCCACTCATCTTAATATTTTACCAAGAGCTTCAATTTAGAGAAATGACTGGAGCTATGAAGAAACATTTGTAGCTCCTATATAAACTCAAAGTCAAGGAACAAATCACTGATTTTTTTCCAGTTCCCCATATTTGTATTCTGGCTGGGAATTAACTTCAGCTTCAGGGCAAATCCGGGGTTGCTTGGTAATTTTCTTTGGCCAACAATTATCCCATCACAAGTAATAGTTGAAAGTTATTTTCATGAATTGATAAACAGTGTGCCTTTCTTTGGAAAATATTAATTGAATCTTAAATTCATCACCATTCCTTATAGACTTAGTGCTAAATTGCTGTTTTAACTGTTCCAAATGTGGAATTTTGAAAATAGAAGTTTCGTTTGCTAAAGCAGTGGATCCTAAATAATTTTGGTATTCCTTCTGGATCATTTTGCATGATTTCCTAATCTCCAACAAGTTTCAGTGGCATAATTTTTTGTCTTGAAGAAAAAAAAGTTTGTCTTCTGGCTGAGTCATGATTGTTCAGTGGTCCAGGGTATGAAGTTCTAATATTGAAATAAGATTTGAATTCTTATCTCATCTTTTCCAATGACTAGTGAAAGGACCTTGACAAATCATGTCTTTTCTGTGCCTGTTTTCTTCTTCACAAAATGTTCACAGCAATCCTCTCATAGCAAGTTCTAATAATTAGAGCTAATATCCTCTAAATTCTGAAGAATATTCTAACTATGAGGCTCAGGCATTTGCCTTGGAGTCAATCCATATTTCAAAATGTAAAAGCAAAATATTAGTTGTGAATTTATCAATGAAAATAGTATTTGTGATTCACTATTACACACTCAATCAATCAATAGTATTGGAGCACTTACTGTGTGCAGAGCACTATACTAAGCACTTGGGAGAGGACCATAGAATTAGTAGATGTGATCCCGGCCCTCAAGGAGTTTACAATCTAGCAAGGGAGGCAGACAGCAAAATAAATTACAGATAGGAGGTAATCGAGTATAAAGATATATACGTAAGTGCTATAAGGGTTGCAGGGTGTGAATAGTCAAGTGTACTTGAGAGGTGGGAAAGTGCTGAAGTGCCAGTTGAGAGGGATATAAGGTGGGGAGATGAGACGTTAATCAGATTAGTTATAATTAATTATACTTAAACTGTTTTTTTATCTCCGTAACATAAAACCTCAAAATATTTGTTTGAAAAACATCATGGACCGGGCTCCCCTAATTTCCTAAGTATATGGAACTCCCAATTAGAATAATTACAAAATGGGGGGGCATAGGGATGGGAAGAGGCAAAAAGCCAATCATAAAGATTTAAATATCTACCTGAATCCCTTCAGAATGAAAACTTGAGTGGCTAATCATTCAGAATTAGCTGATGAATGAATACTTTAAAAGTAAGAAGACACCAGGAAAATGGAATGCTGGTCTTTAATCTTTCTGTACTTTAAGAGGAAAAAAAGTTAGTGTTGGTTTTACTGAAGCTCTCAAAATAGATTTCACTTCTATTTATTTTAATAGTCTAACCTGTACAGTATGTCCATCCCTGGTATTTTGCACTAGCCGATCATTTTCTCGGGGAATTTATTCAGCTAATAATAATGCAGGCTGAGAAACCAATGAAATCCCAGGAATAGCTTTGAAAGGGGGACATTTTAAAGAACACAAACTTACCAAGAACTCACGAAATGTATTCAGTATGATGGCTAATACAGCCTTGTGAATTGGTAGACTCATCAGGACTGACATTTATTGGCCCGACTTCTATACTGTTTCGAAACCACAACAGTCCTATGTTCACTGAAGTGAATTGTTAGATGGCAGTTACTACTTAAGAATACTGAAATGTTGATAGAGAAAATTTTTCAAAAACAAATAATCATTGGCAAAGTTCAAAGGTGTTCCCTAGTGAAGTTAGACTGTCATTCTCAAGACCTACACACAGATATTCCTTTGGGAATTCATGGATATAAATTCAGATCTGAAAACTTTATTACTCTTCTAGGAGACCTTCACTGATGGCACTAATTTCCCCAGGGGCAGGCTGTTCTGTTTTGTATCTGAACCCAGGGACACCCCAAGGTGATCATGCAGAGGAAAGGGAGGCAAACAAATGGTGTATTAATTTTAAATTTACAGGGGAGAGATGGCTTCTGTTTTTCGGGAGGTTGACTATGCTCTCATATAGCACTTAAAACTAAGGTGCCTATTAACAGCACCCAAGAATTCCAGATACCTCCCCCCAACTTGGATTTTCGACTCCCTACAAATATTTTTATTTCAGTAAGTGCATCTATTAATAATAACTATTAAAAAATGCTCCGAATAAAAACCAATATGGACAAAAAGCACCCTGTGGAAATGATTACTGTTTGTATTTCTGTCCATTCCTGGTGACATTCATAAATTTTTTTTGTCTTGAAATGGGTGACAACCTATCGTATGTTAATCACAGCAGAAGGAACAGACATGATGTTACGTTGCTTTACACTGCACAAGGGCATCAAAAGGACACATACACACAAGGTTCTTTGTGGAGCTTTACAGTACCTATATAGTTACTGAATGTTTGAAAGTGAAAATACTGGGCACAAAGATTTCCAGTGCTGCATCCACACTGGGCAGGGAATAGACCAGATGAAAACCAGACTGACTGGTATAGAAGTGGCCAAATCCCTCCGTTTACAATAGGCAGGATGTATCTCACAGGACTTGAAATCCTGTAGCTTTTTTGCTGCTGTGTTCTTGTTGGCAGGTCATGAAAAAATAAAAAAGTTCCACTTTTTGCCATCATAAAAGCCTTGCTTGTCCTCTTTCAAATAAATATTGAATAATAGTTACAACATGAATTATGTCTATGAAGTCTTCAAGTAGGAAATTTTTCAATCCTTATGAAATCCTGAAATGTGAAGAAAGAGGTGTATTTATGCTAAAGCCTGACTGCATGTTAATATTTACTCATAGTAGGAGGTAGGATTATGAGGGGTAGGTTATGTAGTTTTCTATTAAAAGTACTGACTGAATCCTTCAAAGGAAATTGGAAAATCAAAGGAACTGCATTTAGGTGATAGAAATATATCACTATCATTGGCTGACTGGGATCCACTTGATTTTTATTTTATTGAATTCTCTTTGCTTTAACTGAGTATAAGCGATAGAGATGTGGGATCCACGTAAGATATTCTGAGACACTAAAAGTTAAGATCATTTCTGGAGTTCCCGAGCAGAGGAACAAATTTTGCTCCTCTAGGAGCCCCAGAAGTTAAATATTCAACCACTTTCCTATCAGCCTTCATAGAGCTACCCCAAACCCAGCCCTCTCACCCATTGCCAGCATTCTGTGGCTTTCAGCCTTTCCTAGACCCTCCTCCCACATCCTAAACACACTCCTCCAGTCCTCAAACACCCTTCTCTACTCCCAGTCGACTCCTGCACCTCACTGTACCTCTCCCCCTCCGAGGCCGTAGTCATTCCTCTGCAGCAATGGCAGAGTAGGGGTGAGTGGGAAAGCACCTTGGGCCTTCCACTAGCTCTTCTTCCTCTGCCACCATCACAGCCTGTTCTCTCCTTGTCTAGCCAGAGCCCTGTTCCAGGCTCAGCTTCGCAGCCCAAGGGGGTGGGGATTGCCAGGTGCAGGGGGAACTGGAGCAGTTGTAACAGCAGCACAAGGTTCACTTCATCCTCTAGACTGTAAGCTCCTTGTGGGAAGAAAATGTGTTTGTTTATTGTTATATTGTACTCCCCCAAGTGTGTAATGCAGTGCTCCGCACACCGTAAGTGCTCAATAAATACCATTAATTGATCTGAACCACAAAAAAGTTACAATAATAGATTTTGAATAGAGAAAGGAGTGGGGGAGGGAGCAGGGAGATGGTGGGGGCAAACCTGGGGTGCAAGAGATGGTTTGGGAATTTCATGGAAACGGGGAGGGCTAGTCCAGGGGAAAAAAAGGGTGCTGCTACTTCTCTGCAATTCAGATCCTCTACTTGAGTGAATTTGCCCATTGGTTTGAGAAAATATCTCCTCGTGACCAGGCCAAGAACCAGAATATAGAACCAGGCCAATGAATCTCTTCAACGTCATCTTAAGGGGTAGAAGAAAATATGCTTTCTACTCCCCACCTCATTTTGGATTTCTAGAGCTTATTCTGAAAAGTTTGTATAGTGACGAGAGGCTGCAGCATTCTAGAGTAGGGATGCCTTATGGACCTGATGACTTATTCACTCAGTGTGAACCCTGTGATGCCCATTATTGGTAGTGGCCACAACCAGGTCTAGGTTATGGCAAGGTGTGGGCAGCTTTTCCCACAACCTCAGGGGAGCAGATGTGCTTAGTGCTGAGTGGTTAGTCTGAGGACACTGGCAGCAGCACTGTCCCTACAATTGGCAAATGCAGCCTGGAAAGGTCTTGTCTTGTGTTCTGTGCACCCAAGGCAGAAATGTGTCATTTGCTCATGGGTCTCTCAGCCACATCCAGTACCCCTGGACCGAGAGATTGGTAGTAGGACATTGAAAAACAGACAGCTCTATGTGTGTATCACGCACGCACTTTTTCTGCTAAGCAAATTAATTTGTTCATGTGTGGGCACAGACAGATGTCTATAGCCAGGCACCAAACTGTATTCCCAGTAATGTATGACTACTCTAAAGAGAATACACTCACACGTGTAGGACTGAAGAAAGGGGAGCACCTGGGCCAAGCACCAGGGGAGGAAACTGAAATTGCCATGTAGCTTCCTTGGACACCCCCTCCAGGCCCCCGATACCAGCCCTGCCTCGGCGCCATGCCACAGCCTCTTTGCTCACTGCTCTAGTTAGGTTTTTTTTCATAGCTACTCTGGAACCTAACCCAGTCTGTAGTGGTGGAAGAGGCGTGGAGCCAGCAGCAGCCCTATTCTAGGGGCCAGGAAAGGCAAGGAACCGTGGCAAAAATCCCAGGCCCCGCTGGAGAGAGGTCTGCAGAGGCAGCAGCAGTACAGTCCCAGAGTGGCACTCCCTCCCAGGTCTTCACTGCTGCCATCACCACAGATCACTCCAGCCTGGGCAGTGGTTTCTGTTGGTAATGGCCTTCTCGGGCAGTCCCCAGAGGCCATCTCTATTTCAGACTAGAGTGGTCTCCAAAGAAAGTGATGGAGTCAGGCCAGCAACAACACTTCAGAACCATGTGTGGATGTAAGCCCCTCAGCAAAGCTGGGTTGGCTGTGGACTGTTGTCTTTCTACGTGCATGTGTGTGAAACGTCTTTACAGATGTTAGCCCACTTAAGAACCGTACACTGTTCCGGGGACGTTCTGGAGTTGGTGCCTGGAGAGACTGAAGTGGCAGATTTGTACCTACCACACAATCACTTCCACTCATTACATGTAATATTTAGTTCACGGTACTGTTCATGTCGTTTAAATACCTATATAAACACACCTTTTTAGACACCAAGCGGAAGGAACAGTTATTTCTTAAAACAGCCCGGAGAATAAAGTCGGAGGGGGAAGAATGATCAGTGGCACTCATTTGATTATGGTTCGGAATTAGAGATGGGAAACCCCCTCCCCCCCAAAAAAAAAATAACCAGAACGCTCCTACCATTCTTTTTTAACGTCTTTAGGGGTCCCACCTCCTTCCACTACCAGCCGGACACTTACAGGACAAACAAACCTGATTGAAAACCAACTCCCTTCCCCCCGCAGCTTCTCGGGGCTCCGTGTGTCTCTTCTTTCCGTCTGACTGACCGCT
The DNA here is from genome assembly GCF_015852505.1 of Tachyglossus aculeatus. NCBI lineage: Eukaryota > Metazoa > Chordata > Mammalia > Monotremata > Tachyglossidae > Tachyglossus > Tachyglossus aculeatus. The sequence goes on along the minus strand of NC_052098.1, from coordinate 25,236,976 downwards.
TCGCTCTCCGGCCTTTGAGTCTGGCCTGCACTGGGGGCGGAAAGACACCAGGGGGCGCAGGTTCCTTTGTCCTGAAACGGGAACCTGAGCCTGGAAAAAGCAGCCCCGGCAGCAGCTGTCCATGGCTGTGGCCTCTACCCTCCTTTCACCTTCGCGTCCCCTCTTTCCCCATTTTCCTCTTGACCCTCCTCCCCCCAAACCCCGTTCTCGCCTCATCTTCCACTTTGCCTGCTAGGAATTGCTGCTGGATTCGATCGGAGTCATTTCTCCCGTTTGGCTGCGCACCTTCTTCCAACGTGTTTCCTGCTGCACGGGGGAAATGGGTTAGGTCTCCCGTGACTCCTGGCCAAGACAACAAAAACCCTTTCCTCCATAAATAATGTCCTTTTTCCTCTCCCCTTTGTCCCCTTTCTTCTCTCCCCGTGCCCCTTTTTCCTACTCTTCCTTGGAGCTGCCTCTTTTTGTAGTTCTCGTGCAGCATTAAGGAGCCTCCAGGGGATGAAGCCAGTATTTCTGGAAGAAAAGTTAATACATGCACATCCTTGAAGAAGCCCCCCTATAGTGGTGCAGGACCTAGTATTGCACGTTCCATAGAGTGGACATTCAGTAAACGCTGTCGACTGACTCTCAAGCCCAAAGACAGCTACGCCTTCCAACGCATGCATGTAACACTTGTAAGAGAGACACGTACTCAACTCAGGCCTTAAAGAATCCAAACACACCCCCAAAACACAGGAGAACTCCCACCACTCTCTCTTTCTCTCTCTTCCTCTCTCTCTCTCTCTCTCCTTTCTATTTGTTCATTCTGCCACCTCAACCGCTTTGTCCCCTCCCTGGCCTCATCCAGAAGTCTTTCCAGGGATGCTTTTCTCCTCTTTTTGCTCTGCCCGGGTGGCACTGTCCGTGGGGCGAACCCAGGCTAGGAAAGAATGCTTAAACTGACTTTCAAGACACTCAGGCCGCCTGGCATTTCTCTGCTTTCAATGCCCAGCTTCCAGGGCCACTAGATCTGACTCTGCCCTCATAGCACCCTCCCCTCGCCCCCATTGCCCCCCAATACACACATACATGCCCAAACGCGCTCTATCCGCTTTGGGTTAATGGTCCCTTCGTGGAGTAGGGGAAAGATAGGGGACAGACACTCCAGCCACTCTCAGGGACCACGACCTGACCTCGTCCATCACTTCCTCTGGAAGAGAAATAAAACTGGGCCGCTTCAGGCTGCTCTGGGAGGGAGATTCAGAGTGGCTGGACAAGGCCCGGAGGGCATCTCCTAAACGGACGCGTTTCTCTTGATGAATCAGAAGAAACCGCTCACTAAGAAGTCGGGCAGTGGTGGGAGGCGAAGGGGGTGGGGGGTTGTCTGTCCTTTTATGAGGACTTGACTGCGTGTGAACTCGGCGCGCCGTGATTCACAAACACACGCACACTGACACCCACACACCCTTTAGGACTGAACCCCCTAGGAGCAGCGCGGAGTTCAGAGAAGCGGCCCCGGGGTCACCCAAACTCATAAAAATTAAATAAGGATTTCTTCCCAGCAAGTGCGGTTCGTTTCCTGCCATATTTGTGGGTTGTGATTTCCCTATGCATCTCCTTTTATGGAGGCCTTATGGTACCACGGGGCTCAGGGCGGCTGGGAAGGAATGCTGCGACGTTGCTCCCCGGATCTCTTCTGTCTGAGCAGAGCTATTGACGGCAGTTTGCAGCTTCAAATTCGTGCCAGTACATGCAGTTGACCAGAATCTGTGACACTAAATAAAGGCGTGTAGGACGAATGTAGGGGAGAATGCATCTATCTCTGTGGGGGGGTTTGTGTGTGCCTGTGTGGATACCCCCAGAGAGAGTGCCACCCACGCAAAAGCATAGCACAATATCGCAGGGTAACAATCACCCTAATAACTAGAAACTCGTCGATCCTATTTCGGGAAGAAAGGGCACTTCTTGTCTAATGCAACCCGAAAAGTGTGTGTTACATCTCGTTATTGACAGTTAAAAAGATAGGTTTTATGTTCTGTCTTTGGTGTCGAATAACGTGCAGCCCCAGACTCCATAAAAATCATATTTTAAAATCGGGGGGTCATAATGAATGATATTGCGGGGGGGGGGTCCTAGAGAAATGCTCACATGTTTAAGATATTCAAGAATATCTCCATATATAGGAAATATGTTTAGAAAAGTTCATACCGCTTGGTATTATAAACCTATTGAAAAATATGTTTTGGAAAATCTTACCATTTATGTCATATGTATTTATGCATTTCTCTCTATTGTGCGTTTTTGTATACATAACAAGCAGCGGTATTTTCCTTAGGTTAATACCACGGGGATTTAACTGAAATAGAGTAAAGCACAAAGGAGAAGCATGTCAAAAAGTATTGCCTTATTTCTTAACCTAATTTGTTACGAATGCAAATGTTGCTTTGGACTGGCTAGGCACTGAGTTTAACCCTCCACTGCATGCATCTGAAAAGGTGGAGTTTTCTGTCTTTTCAAGTTTCTGAAAGTGAGAGCTGGCCTCTAGTTGAAAGGACTGAGAAGGGGAAAGGGGCACAGGTGTAAGTATAAGGACCATAAACTATTGAGAGAAAATAAAAAATCTACAGCCTTGTCAGACAAGATTATCACAGAGACCCAAAATTTGCTAGGTGCATTTAAGAACCTACCGTTTTTCAAATTCTTGTCTGATTATTCTGTTTCTTCTTCAAAATAAATCGTATTTCTATAGCAGAATACTTGTTTGAGCCATATCAAACCGAGTCTCCTAAGCCAATTTTTTTTCTTGCAGGGTTTCTTTCATTGCGTACTGTTTGCATTTCGTTCTCGGCTGTATGCTTTATAATTGCGAAGCTAAACCAATCTGAGAACTGAAGTTTAGTGTTCTTTTCCAAAAAATGAAGACTTTCAGTCCAATCATCCACACACACCCCCAGCCCCAATCCTCCCCAAAGGCTTGCCCTCTTGTTCCAAAGGACAGAGGTGTTAACTGGGGGGGGGGGGGGGGGGGGGGGGGGGGAGGAGGAGAAGAGATGACCGGAAGGAGAAAGATCACTCTTGATTTGCTCACATGATATCAGGGAAATTTCCGAGGAAGAAGTAGAGTTACAGCATCGCCTCTTTTAAAGTATTAAAATCTTTTTTTAATTTAAAACTTGGCTAACAGAAGTTTGGTTAAATCAGAATGCCAGCTCCTACCTCTGCAAACTAAGGCCTGCGCTACTCTCAGATACTCTTTACAATTACCCAGCTTCACAGTTCACCTAATCTTAACAAGTTCCTTTTATAATCATGGAAAAAGTAGATCATCCGAGAAGGCATATGCGATGTGTATTGGGGCTGAAACATCAAATGCATCTTGTTTATGCACAGTGAAAATATCCCACTCCGCTTCCCCCCCCCATTCTCTTGCCCCCTTTCTTTCTTCCCCATCCATACTCCTACCCCTTCCCCTTCCCCCACACACATCTCCCCCTACACACACACACACACATATTCGGTCTCCTCGCAATATATTGCATTTATTTCCACTTACTTCAGGGTAAAAAAAAAATGCAGCGAGGTACATTAATAAATTGAGTAGGTTCCCGTTCATGAATTTCCTAGTCGAAGTTTTCCGAAGATTTAGCCACATTGAATGCGTTTGGGGATCGTTAATCTGAATGACTTTTAGCAAGGAGGCCGAAGAGAGCAGGGAAGGTACGGACACACATGGGACCAGCAAAGGCACCTTTGAGGAAAGGTTCGAAAACCAAACTTGCAAAAGTTAGTAAAGCATATTGAATTGTCACTGGGCTACCCCAGCGTTTTGACCCCGTTTAGCTCATTCTTCCAGCTGGTTCATACTACTTTACCGATTTTTTCGCAATTTATATTGATGAACCTGTCAGTGAAACGGGGCTGCTGCATCTTAATAGGAAATGACAACCGTAGCTTTAATCGCTCGCTAATGCTTCTTTTTCTCTCTGCCCTTTCTACCCCATCCTTTTCGTAACGTCTCGAGAACAATCCCACTCTGAGTACGTTGTTCTTTTTTTTTTTAATTTGTAGAAATGGGGAGTCGTGAGAACTCAATGTCACCCACTTTCCTTAACAGGTAGTTTCACGGGGGATATTGAGCGTCTTAAATATCAAAGGCTCCGCAAACGCGCTGAGATTGAGAAGGGAGGGAGAGTCGGAACATTTCGTCCTAGTGGCAAATGAGCTTTTAATAGTCTTCCTTCCCTAACACTCTTTCCACCCCAAGTGGAAAAAAGAGTTAACCGGTTTGGCCGTTTTAACGACTCCTAGTGTAACTCTCCTCAATATTTTATTTAGCCATTTATAGAAAATGTTGTAGAGAGGTCATATTTTTAATCACCTCGGGTCGAAAGCAGAGGAGTAATCTGATTTATTGCTCTCGGATATAATCTAATTATACCTTGCTCGTTCACTGAAGAAGAAAGGATTTGAACTCGGTCGAACTAGGAATGCCAGATTTAATACCCCGACGGATCCCACTGTTGGGTAGGGACTGTCTCTATATGTTGCCAATTTGTACTTCCCAAGCGCTTAGTACAGTGCTCTGCACATAGTAAGCGCTCAATAAATACGATTGATGATGATGATGATGATGATCCCTCCCCATGCCTGTCAGCCAGCACACCTTCCTCAGGCAAAGTGGGTGGGTGGGTGGGGGGGAGTATTTTTTCCAGCAAAGTGGCAGAGCAGAACATCGAGATGAAGGGACTCTTTACCAGGAAAATATTCCATTTTACCTGCGTGGCAAAGTTCTTAAATATGTTCGGAAATAACCTGGTGTATCGAATTGTTATATGTAATGACTGGTGCTACATGTTTCCACAAGGCTCCATAAAGTGACTATTCTGAAGAATGGGGAGACAAGGAAAGGAGAAGAAAGACTGAGACTAGAAAGGGTGTGCGTGTCTTTGCGAATGCCCTGTAGTTTTCGCTTTCAGGACGGAGCCTTTGGGCTGCTCTACTTTATGTTCTCGGTGGTGGTGGTGGTGTTGTCTGCAACTAACTGTATTTAATAAGGGGACGGGAGACCAACCGAGCTCTGATTTCTCTTTTCCGTGAAAAGCCCGACCGCCTTTAAATCCCCTACAAGCCACCTTGTCTGCGAAAAGCAACGGGAAGCTCCCAGCCTCGGTCCCAACAGGTCGATCGCCAGCAAGCCGTTTCGCCTTTTCTTTTTTCCCCCTTTTCCGGGTGACCCACAGGCGACCAGATTTCGGCCTGAAATGGGAATTCCCTCGCCTCCCTTCTCTCCCCTTTCTCTCGTTCGGCTGCCCGTTTGTGCCCTCCACTACCGAACGGCGTTTCAGCAGTTTCCTCGGATTCAGTTCTCGGGTTGCCTGCAAACTTCTCTTCCTGCTGGAGCTGAAATCCGGCTTTCGGGTTAATCCTAGCGGGAAGGAGAAGCGGGAGCAGCCCCTCCCCGCTCCCGGCGTCTCCCTCCCCGGGAGACGGGGCGTTTCGGGAGCAGGAGCCCCGGGGGCTATTGGTGCGCTCCCGAAGGTTTGGCCTCGGGTGGGAAAATCCCATCGCCCACTCCCGCCTTTCCTCCAATCAATCAATCAATCAATCAATCAATCAATCGTATTTATTGAGCGCTTACTATGTGCAGAGCACTGTACTCCAGACCCCCTTTTCATCTCCCCACCCCTCCGGGAACGTGCTCGGTGTCCAGTTTGGGTCCCCCTTGCTTTTTACCTGGACTTCCAACCACGGGCTTTAACTCCAGCCGGTCTTTTCCCGGCCCTCCCCAATCTCTGGCTCGAGGCTCACTGGTAGGAGTGATCTCCACCCCTCGGCCCGTCCCCCCTTTCCCCCTCCCCACCCACCCGCCAGCTCGGGAGCCTCTCTTCGTGGTGCATCATCATCATCAATTATATTTATTGAGCGCTTACTGTGTGCAGAGCACTGGACTGAGCGCTTGGGAAGTACAAACTGGCAACACATAGAGACAGGCCCTACCCAGCAGTGGGCTCACAGTGTTCATCATCAGTCGTATTTATTGGGCGCTTACTGCGGGCACTGTACTAAGCCCTCTCCCCCCCGCTGCTCCTTCTCTCCCACCGGGCATTTCCCTAGGAGAAAGCCACAACGGGATCATCACTCTCCTCTCCCTTTCTCCCTGCCTCCCCGAGTCTCTGAATAAAAGGAGAAAGGGGTTTTCCTCCCCCCCCCCTTGTCCCCCCCCCAGTCCCGAGAACTTCGCTCTCACACCTTGCAGGCAGGCAAGATCCCGGGAAAGAAAAAAGGGAGAGAGAGCGAGAAAGACAGAGAGGAAGGCATTCAACGCCCCCGATTGAAATCTGCTTTTAAGTCGTGTTTGGAAAACAGGCAAGGGCTTGGCAAGGGGCCTGGGACGGGCAGAGGACGGAGGGAAAGTTTTGCGTGGTTTCCCCAAGGCCTCACCGTTTTTATGGCACCGGAGAGGAGTGTCGTGAGGCTGGAAACTGGCTAGTGCAGGAAAGCCGAAATCCTGGCAGAATTGGAATAAAGAGGGGGGGAGGTCGACTGCAATCTTGTCCGACCCGGGATCGTGACCTCAGGGCCCCTCCTGTGGGGGTCCCCACGTGGGGTCCACCGTCTTCATCCCCTTTTAGACTGTGAGCCCACTGTTGGGTAGGGACTGTCTCTATGTGATGCCAATTTGTACTTCCCAAGCGCTTAGTACAGTGCTCTGCACATAGTAAGCGCTCAATAAATATGATTGATTGATTGATTCATCCCCATTTTACAGATGAGGTAACTGAGGCTCAGGTTAAGTGAGTCCGGGGAACCTTCCCGGGCTTGCTCCGGGTGGCAGAGGATGGCAGGGCCCTGAGCCCGCTCCCGCTTGGGGATCCGGGACGCTCTGCCCTCCCCCTGTACCCGGGGAGTGCGAGCTTTTTCCTGAGAAAGCCAAGCTGACATTTGGGATTTCCGCCGCACTCGCAGATTGGGGATTGAACGAGTGGCAGAAAGAGGAAAGAGAGGTGGAAAAGGAGAACAAACGGAGTGCTCTTTCGCTCCCTCCGTCTCTGGCTCTTCCAGTGGGATGAGTCATCAGGATCAACACCCATTTTACTAGCCTACATATAGAATCACAATATTCTTTTTAAGAGTCTCTTTATTTTATTTCCCGAGAGATGCTGAACGAGGGCTTTGTTAACTCTTAATAACCCCCCTGAGGTCACGCACACACCTGGGAAACAGTCGTATAAAACACTTAAGGCATCACCAAGGGCGGTTCGGTGCTGGGGAAGAGGCGACCCTCAGAGTACCAAGCTGTCACCTCCTCGGCTTGCACAGGCGGAGGAGGATGTGTGTGTGTGTGTGTGTGTGTGTGTGTGTGTGTGTGTGTGAGTTTTGGGGGGTGGGGGCCTAGTCTCCCTACTGAAACTTCAGCTCGGGTTTCCAAGAGTGGTGGGTAGGAAAGCAGGCCCAAAGAGACACTTTCCCAGCATTAGCGCTTGGCCAAGCTTTCTTGGCACTTCCAACCCCTCTGCCTTTGCCACAAGGTTTAAAAGGGGGAAGCAGCACCTTGCGAGAGCCCGGAGCGCTAGCTTTGACATAAAGGGCCGTTTGTTGGGAGTGGGAGCCGGGCAAGGAAGAATGAAACAGAAAAGAGCAAGAAATAAATTCAGCTAAGAAAAAGGAGCTGGGGAAGAGAAGGGGAGCTGGTTGGGGGACGATATGAGTAACAAGTTGCAGGAGTAATCAGACCTGCTTTGCTTCTTGCTTAGGCCTCCGGGTTACGAATAGATGGGGTGTTTTCTTAACTGCATTGAGAGGAAAATATTATTTTATTGGTCTTTCGTGTTAAAGGAGGAAGTATGTGTAGACTTTCTGCCACTTTGCAAGGTTTTCTTCCTTTACTAACAGCAGCAGCAGCACATCCATATTCACTTCAGGACTTTTCAGTATTTCCTTGCGTGGAATAGAAAGAGTCCTATTCACAAATGCAAACACCCCTTTCCCTTTTCCACCCTCATTTCCTTCCATTCCCCTCCGTTATACCCCCAGGCACTTTCATTTTTAGCACATAAAACCACACTAGTTTATACTGTAGTTGGAATGGATTTTTTTTTAAGTTAGTGTGAGAGATGAGGCTTGTGTTACTAGTATTTGGGGTTGGTTTCTGTATTGGGGGTAGGTTATTTTGTTTGGGGGAATCACAGGTAATGGTCTTTTGGGGAACAGGTAAGAAAATGATTTTTGGAATTCCATCCCTCCCCCGGAAAAGAAGCAGTTTTCTGGTGGGTCCACTGCCCCTGAAACACTTCCACATAGGCGTTGATTTCTTGCCTCCATTCCCTCTACGCGGGCTTCAGAGTAGAGAGGTCAAGTCCAGGGGAATGAACTAGGAGGTGCGCACACCCACCCTAAGTGCCAGAGATCTACGATCTTTATCTCCAGTGATGGAAACCAGCTGCGACTGGCAGATCAGCCTCAAGGACGTGGAAATGTGCAAAATGGACAGGGAGGGGGAAGGAGATGCGGAGGTGTAAGGGGGCTTAAAATCTACCCTGGTCCCCCTCAGTAGTTAGCACTGGTAGCTTTAGACCCGTCTTGAGGTTTTGGTACTTGATAAGCTTTTTTTTTAAAAAAAAAAATGAAATATTTTCAAATTTTTCAGTTGAAATAGGGTCTACATAATAATAATAATAATAATGGTATTTGTTAATCACTTACTATGTGCCAAACACCGTTCTAAGAGTTGAATGCACATTCTACATTTGTTTTTGTTTGGAAGAGTTGTGTGAGGGTTTTTTTTCTTTCCTTTTTCCTCTCTTCCCCTGCAGAGTTGGCAACCTCAAGCCGCACTGTGATGGGGAGAGTGAAATTGACCAGTTTATTTTTATTAGCCAACCACAAAAGCAGCATAAACCCATTCTATTTTTTTATAATCCTTTCTGCTTGTCACTTATTATGGTATGAATTGGTTAGACTGGGAATCAATAATAACAACAGTAATAGTTAAGTGCCTTTAAGAAAAATCCATAAAGCTGTTCCATCATCCTGGTATCTGGGAAAGAAGCAACTAAATGCTAGGAACAAAAGAGACAAAGAACCCAAACAAGAAAACAAATAAACAACTCCCCCCACTCCCTTAACTACAATAGACTAGACATAGCAAGCTGCTTGGCCTGTGTTGATCCTGTCGACCTGCCAAGTCTCACTCATTTGGCTAGTCAATCTCTCTCATTCTCTTTCTTCCTCTCCCTCTTTTTCTTTCTTTCTTTTTCTTTCTTTCTTTCTTTCTTTCTTTCTTTCTTTCTTTCTTTCTTTCTTTCTCTCTTTCTTTCTTTCCTTCTTTCTCTCTCTCAATCTCTCTCTCTCTCTCTCTCTCTCTCTCTCTCTCTCTCTCTCTCTCTCTCTTTCTCTTTCTCTGTCTCATTTGTCCCCCTTCCTCTTTCCTTTCTCCCCTTTCCCCCCTTTTCCTTTGGCTATGTCTTACTATTGCTATCGCGTACCCAGCCTCTCACATCGACACAGACTTTTGGGATTCACATTTAAGTTATTTTAAATGAAATAGGATTAGATTTCTTTGCTGACTGTGTCCCTGATCCATATATATGGCTTTCTCAACCCAATTCTCTGAGAACTTTATGACTGATGGCCTATTGCCGACATTGGCCATCTCTTCCGTCCAGGCGCCTAGCAGCAGACCCCAGGAGGTCAGTGGAAATGCCTCTGCAGGGCCTGAGTCTCCACACTTGTATTTTAAGTTTCTTGCTCCTATATTCCCTTTCTAGTAGCCTTAGGAGTGCTTTTTGCCAGCAACAACACACTTCTTTTTGCAGTTATTTTTGGCTAAGGTCTTCTCCCTTCTCTCCCACTTGTGACAAACTTTAAGCAAATAAAACATTTCGGCCTATGGGCTCGGCCTGTATAAAAATGAAATGCAGTAAATAAATGAATAGGGGAAGCGGATTGTGAGGAATGAGTGGTTGATGGGTGAGAAAAAAGAACGAACTCACAGGAAAAGGCAGACAGCAGAGGCGCGTGTGCATGGGAACCGAGCCTCGGTGCCAGCAGCCCGGTCGTTTCACACGCCTGTTTGAACAAACCCCTTTGTGATAACATCTCCTTCCTCGCGTAGCATCTGCGTGTGCTCTAGAGAGAAATTGGCCAAGTCCAACCTCCTCCAGGCAGCAGGTGTGAAGCAGAGCTGGGGGAGGAAAGGAAGAGTTGACCTCCAAATAATGGCCCCAGCATTCCCTGATTTACTGCCTCCCCCAGACCTAATCCTTCCCTTCCTTACTCCTTCATCAAAGCAGGGTAGAAGCTGGGTGGGGGCCGGGGGGGCGGTGGGAGAATGGAAAGGATCAGGGTTTCATTTTATTTATGAAAGACAAAACAGATGCCGGAAATGGGATGGCTTTGTTCCATTAAAGAGAATCTCACCACCTTCTCCCCACAGAGAGGTTGTGAAAGGGGGAGGACTCTACCATTTTCCAAAGGTTTTTACCCATAGCTTCCACTTTCATCAGTTGGCCTGAGGAAGAGATTGCATTACCTTAAAACATTCTATACCACCTACCCCTTCGCATGCAACACCCTACCTAGTTACCTACATTATCACACACCTACCTATGTACATCCAATTTTTGCTGAGTGTGCTACCTGTGGGTTCAAATCCTCCTTGACCTCTCAGCTGCCTTCGACACTGTGGACCAACCCCTTCTCCTCAACACGCTATCCAACCTTGGCTTCACAGACTCCGTCCTCTCCTGGTTCTCCTCTTATCTCTCCGGTCTCTCCGGTCGGTTGTTCATTCACAGTCTCTTTTGCAGGCTCCTCCTCCCCCTCCCATCCCCTTACTGTGGGGGTTCCCCAAGGTTCGGTTCTTGGTCCCCTTCTGTTCTCGATCTACACTCACTCCCTTGGTGACTTCATTCGCTCCCATGGCTTCAACTATCATCTCTACGCTGATGACACCCAGATCTACATCTCTGCCCCTGCTCTCTCCCCCTCCCTCCAGGCTCGCATCTCCTCCTGCCTTCAGGACATCTCCATCTGGATATCTGCCCGCCACCTAAAACTCAACATGTCCAAGACTGAACTCCTTGTCTTCCCTCCCAAACCCTGCCCTCTCCATGACTTTCCCATCACTGTTGACGGCACTACCATCCTGCCCGTCTCACAAGCCCGCAACCTTGGTGTCATCCTTGACTCTGCTCTCTCGTTCACCCCTCACATCCAATCCGTCACCAAAACCTGCCGGTCTCAGCTCCGCAACATTGCCAAGATCCGCCCTTTCCTCTCCATCCAAACCGCTACCCTGCTCGTTCAAGCTCTCATCCTATCCCGTCTGGACTACTGCATCAGCCTTCTCTCTGAACTCCCATCCTCGTGTCTCTCTCCGCTTCAATCCATACTTCACGCTGCTGCCTGGATTGTCTTTGTCCAGAAATGCTCTGGGCATGTTACTCCCCTCCTCAAAAATCTCCAGTGGCTACCAATCAATCTGCACATCAGGCAGAAACTCCTCACCCTCAGCTTCAAGGCTCTCCATCACCTCGCCCCCTTCTACCTCACCTCCCTTCTCTCCTTCTACAGCCCAGCCCGCACCCTCCGCTCCTCTGCCGCTAATCTCCTCACCGTGCCTCATTCTCGCCTGTCCCGCCGTCGAACCCCCGGCCCACGTCATCCCCCTGGCCTGGAATGCCCTCCCTCTGCCCATCCACCAAGCTAGCTCTCTTCCTCCCTTCAAGGCCCTACTGAGAGCTCACCTCCTCCAGGAGGGCTTCCCAGACTGAGCCCCTTCCTTCCTCTCCCCCTCGTCACCCTCTCCATCCCCCCCGTCTTACCTCCTTCCCTTCCCCACAGCACCTGTGTATATGTATATATGTTTGTACATATTTATTACTCTATTTATTTATTTATTTTACTTGTACATATCTATTCTATTTATTTCATTTTGTTAATATGTTTGGTTTTGTTCTCTGTCTCCCCCTTCTAGACTGTGAGCCCACTGTTGGGTAGGGACTGTCTCTATATGTTGCCAACTTGTACTTCCCAAGCACTTAGAACAGTGCTCTGCACAAAGTAAGCGCTCAATAAATACGATTGATTGATTGATTTTACTGATAGTTTGGCCAGGTTTTCCTGGACATCTTCAAGAAGGAGCTCTAGAGCCATCCTATCTCAAACATCATCAGAAGCAGCTGATAAGGCCACACTGAAAATTGAAAGCCGCTACATGATTACTGCCCATTAACGTGTATGCCATAGTGTGTCTGTTGTATGAGTTTTGTGTAACCTGACATTTTTAATATAGGGGTCTATCTGTCCCCCCTGGGCTCATGTACAAGAATCAGTCAAATATTAAAGCTTTAGGAGCCTCCCCTCACTGCAGAAATCAAGTTCAGGATATCTTGAAGGAGGTAAAGCAGGAAAGAACATTCTGTCAAGAGCCCTAGTTTCACCTGGAAGTACTATTTTATTGGCCTTTTGATCTTGCCAAACCAACTGTTCCCTCTCCCCAACCTTCTCTTTCTGAGGTGATCATTCTGTTAGAGTGCCAGCATTTTCTGTTTTCCAGTGTGTGGTTCTTTAAACTTGATTGGGCCTTCAGGCAGGAAAAGAGGCCTGAAGTGACATTCTATCACCTTGTCATTATCATCATCATCAGCAACAGCAGCATTTATTGAAATTCTCTCCTGGTTGCAAGTATCAGGTGCTTGGGAGCCTACAATAAAAGTCAGAGAGACAGTGTCCTGTCAGCTTCAAGCAATCAATCAATCAATCGTATTTATTGAGCGCTTACTGTGTGCAGAGCGCTGTACTAAGCGCTTGGGAAGTACAAGTTGGCAACATATAGAGACGGTCCCTACCCAACAGTGGGCTCACAGTCTAGCTTCCTGTACAGTGTCCTTGTCAATAATTGAGTTTCCATGTTAAGCAATGCACTATGTCCAAATACTTAATTTGGAATTACTTAATTTTTATCCCTATCATTTGCATTTATTTAACACTTACTGTTTGCAGAGCAGTGTACTAAGCACTTGGGAGAATGCAAGAGAATGGGCAATCATGATTCCTCCCCTCAAGGAGTTTACGATAACATTTGATAGGCAACAGTCTACGAAAGGGTTTGGGGAAATGAGTTATAGGAAAGTAATCAGTGGTATGTCTGAAAAATTCAAGCAGTCTAGCCACAAAAGAGAGATATGCTCCTTTATCTGCCTTTTAAAAGATGTTTATCTTCAGATACTCAGTTTATAACTTATTTCCTAAAGTCACTCTCTTTTGACCCTAAAATCTCCCCAGCCAAAGTGAGATTCAATTCGTAAGTACAGAAAACAATATCCCTTTGTATAAGCAACATCATCCATTTCTACTGAATGAGATTTGAAGGGTTCTGATTTGTTCTGAAATAGCGATATTATTCCCACTGTAGGCAGAGAAAAATTTTAAACAAGCAGTTTTTCTCACCCCATCGCTTGAGCAGCTATTCTCTAGTATCGGAAGTAATGCACGGTGGGGAATGTTGAAATCAGGGTCAGAACTACAGCTTTAATAAAATTGACAGTCTATACAAAATAAAGCCAGACTCACTTTTAAGTGACTTGAATGATCTTCATGTAGTAGGAGATAAACAAAATGGAACTAATTACCACAGGAATTGCGGTAATTGTGCAGGCAGATAGCATCAGTGAATTCAAGGAAGGTTCAAATAAATTCATAGAAAAGTGGCCCATGATAGGTCGTTAGAGATTAAAAGTTAAGGGATTTTTAAAAAGTATAACTCTAACCATTAGGATGAATCTCAGGGAAGACAACCATTTCATTGTTCCTTCAAGCATGTGTTGGTATCTCCATCAGTGGCCAAATTCTGGACTAGATGAACAGTTGGTCTAACTGCTTATCAGTCAAATAGTGTCCTCACTATCTGTTGTTTACAAATGGACTGTAAATCTCCTTATGGCTGCCAGAAGTTGATCAGGTAAATCAGTTATTTGCCCTGCCCTTTGCCATTTGGCCCCTTTCTTGTGGGAAGAGATGCTGTCTACTTACTCATACTGCACTCTCCCAAGTGCTTAGTTCAGTTCTCTGAACACAGTAAGCACTTAATAAATGCCATTGATTGATTTAACTTTGTGTCCCTGTCCCCATGACTTTGGGGAGATGTCCCTCATCCCTGCTGCACCTGTCACCTGTCCCCAAACCTTGGACCCTCAATGCACTTGCTTTTTTTAAAAAAGAATCTTTGTCCCATCCTCTCCAACCCTGTCCCTGCCATGTTGATCTCATCCAAGCTCTCCTTGCCCCAGTGCTCCAAATTTTCTGTGTGGCAGGGATAGGACCAGTGCAGCATGGTAAGGTATGGCCAACTCTTTAGTCTCCCTTCAACCTCCATCCTCACTGTCCCATGGCTTTAAGCTAAAACGATGAGGGATGGAGCAGAACCAGCATAACAAGGACAGGAATGGGTGAGAAGAAGGGGACAAATTGAAAAAATAAATGCAGGCAAGACAGGTTTAAGGTCTGTGGTTGAGGCTAACACAGTGAGGAAGCAGGGGGATGGGATCACCTCAAAGCTGCAAGAACTAGGACTCAAATTTAAGGGACAGCCAGGTAAAATTTTAAAAAGGGCTTACTGGATCATTAAGGTCCTTCCAAAATTTACCTGTAGATTTTCATGGCTTGCTAGAGGCAGCCAGCAAAGACATCTGTATGTCCTGGTCCCATCTTACCCAGTAAAATGATAATGGCATTTGTTAAGTGCTCATTGTATGCTAAGCACTGTATTTACTGCTGGGATAGATACTAGATAATCAGGTCAGCCACAGTCCCTGTCCCAGATGGGGCTCCCACTCAAGGAGAAGGGAGAACAGGTATTTAATCCCTATCGAATATATGGAGAAACTAAGGCACAAAGAAGTGAAGTGAGTTGACCAAGGTCACACAATGGGCAAGTGGCAGAGCTGCGATTAGAAACCAGGTCCTCCGATTTCCTGGCCTGTGCTCTTTCCACTAAGCTATGCTGCTTCTCGTTGGCAATGCTTATGTTTTTCCTATTCTAATACAAGTAAAACCAGGATCAATCATCAGTTAGGCGGGCTGGGGTGGAGGGTGAAAAGCAAAGCTGGTATTTATCAATAATGCCCATTATGCAGCAGAAGTTTCTGACTAATGAACATCTGTCTCGCCACTTCCCCTGAGCAGTGGCAGAATATCTGGAGTTGACCCCACACAGTAAGCACTCAGTAAATGTTATTGATTGATTGATTGATTGATCAACTCAGGGAAGCTTTGGGAGAAGCAGCAGAGAGGCACAGGAGAGACCCAACTTGAATTAAATTTTACGCAACTGAATCCTTCTGTTTCTCCTCTTCCATACAGTATCAGCTTTCTGAGTGCCTCTCTCACCACTCCTATCAATGGCTCCCACTTCCCACGCTGCCACAGTCATGATTCCATCCCAACACCGCTGCTGCTGTCTCTTCATCATTGTTGGAGTCCTTAGACTGGTGCTGTTCAAGCATTAAACTGGGGCCAGAATGATTGCTTAGTCTAAGGATATGCTATTTTGTTTATACGGCTCTGATTGGCCCTTCTGAATCTCTACTCTCCCTAAAAACTAAAAGCAAAATCAGCATTTAGGTGTTAATTTAAAAAATAAAGCTGAATCCATTTAAATGCTTCCGTGTGTGTGTGTGTGTGTGTGTGTGTGTGTGTTTATATGTGGTTGCGTGCTAGAGTTACAAATTAACAGATGAAGTGGAATGGACTAGTGGTAATGTCTTGATGCAGTGGGTAATGACAAACAGAAGTTTATCCAGTTGGGGAAGTGTCTGGTGGATTGCTGCTAGGGTCAGTTTTAGTTCTGGTCTTAATTAACATCTTCATTAATAACTTGAGAGAGGGAATAAACAATAGCTAATGATATTTGCAGATGGTAGAAAATTCAGAGGTGTTGCTAACACCAGTGGGGATAGTGAAATAAAACACAGGGCCAGGGGGATGTCAGGAATGTGGGTAAGAAATAATAATAATGATGTTCAGGGTAGAAAGTGCAAAATTAAATGTCCAGGGAAATTTGATCAGAATTACAGTAGAAATGGGAAGTACTAACCAACTATGGTAACCAACTGAAAATTAAACAACTTTGAAAAGGAAAGCAGCCAAACGAGCCCCTGTGATTTTTGCGCTACGGGCTGATGTGTTTTCACAAAGAAGAGAAGCGGTAGTATTTTCTTTATTTTTCCCCTGGATCCCACTAATTGTAAATAATTTATTTCTGCTTGGTTCCTCTGTTAGATCGTAAGCTCCGTGAGGGCAGGAATCATATCTTACCTCCCCAAATCTTTTAGTTTTGGAGTTAAAGTATTTTGTTCTCCTAAGCAGTGCTCTCTGCAAGGTGGTGCTCAGTGAATATCGGCTGGCTGGTTCACAGTTATGTTACAAGGGTCTCCGGGCTTCCCTGCATTCTCTGTCTAAAAGTCCAAGTCCATTGCCTTACCTGAATTTCTGGGTTACTTGTGACATGACACTGGGGCAATAAAAGGGATGGGTGGTGAAGAGAAAGAGAGAAGAATCCAGTTACACATCCCTCTGTGCCTTTCTTGGTGGCTAGGTGTCTTCTGAGTTATCTCTACGGGTTTTGGCATCCTGATGTTCCCTTCCCCACTCCCCAATTTTTCTCCCTTTCGTAAACATCTCTATCCATGTCTTTTGACACTGAATTGTCATATGGGCTCATAGCAAGTTCACTGATAAAACTGCCTAGACTATAGATTGCAGACATTTTAAGATTTTGAAATAAACCCGAAAAAGGTCAGAAAAGGGTGATGAACAATTAAAGGAAACAAGTCATATACTCATTTAATTGATTTCTCCTTTTTTCTTTGCAACTTAGCTAAGTCAATATTAAAGCAGATGGAATATATACAGTGTCTTGGACCTGTTGGTTAGTGGGACAGAACTTCAAAAAGTTTTGACTAGCTCACCTAATGTGGGATCTCTGGTCACCTTACTCTTGTGGGAGGTGGGGCAGCTTAGAGATGACAGCAATAGCCTGGCAGGCAAGTGGAAAGAGCAAGTTTGAGTATATTCCTCCTAACCATTGCACTTGGGAACAAGCCAATCAGAATGCTGGCAGGGAACCACCCAAATGGTGAAACTCTCTGACAGATATATGCTCTATTCTCCTGCTTGCCACAGCCCCATTCCTAGGGGCGTGGGGCTGGAATTGAGATTGCTCTGGGGTGCCAGTGCCTGTGATTCCAGTTGCCCACCAGGCTATTGCTGTCATCCCTAAACTGTCCCACCTCCTGCAAGAGTAAGGTGACCAGAGGTCCCACATTAGGTGGGCTAGTCGGTGCTTTTTGAAGTTGTCATGTGGCGGAACCAGCTGCGGAGTAATTCGTGAGTTTGCAGATTGGAGGGTTGGAAATGGACTCACAGACTAGAGGCTTAATGGGTAACATAAGAAGGTTTATTGAGCTGATAGCATAAATAATCTGTGAGATGATCATTCTCAGAAGCAAAATTATTCCTAGGCTAATAAGTAATGCATATATTGGCCAGCATGGTGAGCCCATTGTTGGGTAGGGACCGTCTCTATACGTTGCCGATTTGTACTTCCCAAGCACTTAGTTCAGTGCTCTCAGTAAGCGCTCAATAAATACGATTGAATGAATGAATGGTTCCCCACTCTCTCCAAGGCTACCTGCAAATCACCCTGACATGGGCTACCTTTCAATTACCCAGGGGCTGCCTTTCAAATCACCCATCATTGAGCTCCCTCCCTGAGGGGCTACTCAATTCCCCTATCTCCAGTAAGGAAAACTGATTGATCGGTCACTTGGCCACTACACAGGGTCTGAGAGAGTCAGTGTGACAGACTTCCAACCTACTACCAAGAGTTTGTGGAAAAGCCCCTCCCCAAATATACCTTGTTACTTCCCGGTCCTCTTCCCTTCAATTAGCCATATTTGGGGGTTGGGAGGAGGATGGGGGAGGATCGTGTGGCAAGTCCCATCAGAACTTACTCATTCCAGTCTAATAGTTTGGCTTTTTTGATCACCCAGCCCCTCTGCGGTCAGTAGCTCTGGGAGGTATGGCATGCATTTGTTTCCTATCATTCACTGCCAGCCTCTACAGTGTTAGGGAACTAAGCTTGTTAGCCTGGCCAGGGTGTGACTGGTCACAGGAATTCTGTCCCACTGCACAACAGGTCTAAGGCAGGTCCCATTAAGGTTTTTTGGCTGGAATGGTGGGGCAGAAACCCTCAGTGGCAGTGGAGAGAGTGGCAAGCAGACACAGCCATGCAGCTGATACCAGAGTAGCTGCTGTTGCTGCCTCATTGCCACCACTGCCAAGTTGTTTCTTCTGGGCCGGAGTTGGGAGTTTCAAGTTCAGTCAGAAATGAATCATCCAGTTATGCTGGAAACTTTCATCCCTGACCCAAAAGCGCACATTTGGAAGCAGCTGAACAACTACGGTTCCCCACTGTCTGCTGCCCCTTGTCACCCAATGCTTTCCACTCATCAGGCTCTACATGCCTACTGCTCACCCTTGATCACTGAATCTAGCCACCAGGCTTGAGCAGTAGTCGAAAATGGCAGGCAGTGGTTTAGGTAGCAGATGATGGGGAAGGACAATGAGTGGTGGCAGAGGATATTGCAAGTGGTGGAGAAAAACAGATGGAGGAGGAAGAGGAGGAGGCAGTGTCAGTCAACTGTATTTATTGAGCACTTACTGTGTGCAGAGCACTGTACTAAGCACTTGGGAGAGTACACTATAACTACATAACAGACACATTCGCTGCTCACAACAAGCTTACAGTACAGGTAGACAGACATTAACATAAATAAATAAAATTACAGGTAGGTACATAAATGCTGTGGGACTGGGAGAGGGGATGTAAAAGGAGCAAGTCAGGGTGATGCAGAAGAGAGTAGAAGAAGAGGAAAGGAAGGCTTAGTCATAGAGGCTATGAGGTGGGGAGAGTGCCTCCCCCTTCTAGACTGTGAGCCCGTTGTTGAGTAGGGACCATCTCTATATGTTGCCAACTTGTACTTCCCAAGCGCTTAGTACATGCTCTGCACACAGTAAGCGCTCAATAAATACAATTGAATGAATGAATGAGAGTAATTTGTCAGATATGAAGAGGGAGGCCATTCCAGGCCAGAGGCAAGATAGATGAAACTGTGGTACAGTGAGATGGTTAGCGTTAGAGGAGGGAAATGTGCAGACTGAGTTGTAGTAGGAGAGTAGCAAGATGTAGTAGGTGGGGGCAAGGTGATTGCTTAAATCCGATGACAAGGAGTTTCTGTTTGTCGTGGAGGTAGATGGGCAACTACTGGATATTCGTCAAGAGTGAGAAACCTGGCCTGAATGTTTTTGTAGAAAAATGATCCGGGCAGCAGAGTGAAGTCTGGACTGGAGTGAGGAGAGACAGGAGGCAGGGAGGTCAGCAAGGAGGCTGATACAATAATCAAGATGAGATAGGATAAGTGCTTTGACTAATGTGGTAGCAGTTTGGATGGAGAGGAACAAACATATTTTAGTGATGTTGTGAAGGTTGAACAAACAGGATTTAGTAAGGGATTGAATATGTGGGTAGAATGAGAAAAAAGAGTCAAGGATAAAGCCAAGTTTATGAGCCTGTGAGACAGGAAGGATGGTGGGGCCATCTACAGTGATGGGAAAGTCAGGAGAAGGACAGGGTTCGGGTGGGAAGATAAGGAGTTCTGTTTTAGACATGTTAAGTTTGAAGTGACAGTGGGACATCCAAGTAGAAATTTCTTGAAGGTAAGAAGAAATGTGAGACTGAAGAGAGGGACAGAAATCAGGGCTGGAGATGTAGAGTTGGGGATCATCTGCATAGAGATGGCAGTTGAAGCCATGTGAGAGAATAATAATAATGATGGCATTTATTAAGTGCTTACTATGTGCAAGGCACTGTTCTAAGTGCTGGGGAGGTTACAAGGTGATCAGGTTGTCCCATGGGGGGGCTCACAGCCTTAATCCCCATTTTACAGATGAGGTAACTGAGGCACAGAGAAGTTAAGTGACTTGCCCACAGTCACACAGCTGACAATTGGTGGAGCCAGGATTTGAACCCATGACAAGGAAGTGGGTGTAATTGGAGAATAGAAGGAGACCCAGAACTGAACCTTGAGGGACACCCGCAGTTAGGAGGTGGGAGGCAGAGGAGGAGCCTGCAAAAGAAACTGAGAATGAGTGGCCAGAGAGATAGGAGAACTAGGAGAGGACAGTGTCAGTTAAGCCAAGGTAGGATAATGTTTCCAGGAGAAGGGGATGGTTGACAGTGTAGAAGGCAGCTGAGAGGTCAAGTAAGGATTAGGCTGGAGTAGAGGCCATTGGATTTGGCAAGAAGGAGATCACTGGGGATCTTTGAGAGGGCAGGGTCTGTGGAGTGAAGAGGAAGGAAGCCAGATTGGAAGGGGTCAAGAAGAGAATTAGAGGAGAGGAACTTGAGACAGCGGGTGTAGAGAGTTTGGAGAAGGATGGTAGGAGGGAGATGGGCCAATAACTGGAGGGAGCTGTGGGGTCAAGGGAGGGTTTTTGTTTTAGGACAGGGGAGATTTGGGCATATTAGAAAGCAATGGGGAAGAAGCCATTGGAGAGAGAATATGATGGCATTTCTTAAGCGCTTACTATGTGCAATGCACTGTTCTAAGCGCTGGGGGGGATACAAGGTGATTAGGTTGTCCCCCGTGGGGCTCACAGTCTTAATCCCCATTTTACAGATGAGGTAACTGAGGCTCAGAGAAGTTAAGTGACTTGCCCAAGGTCACACAGCAGACATGTGGCGGAGCCGGGATTAGAACCCATGACCTCTGACTCCCAAGCCCACTGAGCCATGCTGCTTCAGATGGCCGTTAGGGAGGAAGAAGGGAGGGGGCCAGTATTTTGATAAGGTGCAAAGGGTTGGGGTTGAATGCGAAGGAGGAGGGGGTGGATTTTGAGAGAAGGTAGGAGATTTCCTCTTGAAATACTGCTGGGGAAAGGTGGGGGAATTGAATAAGGGGCAGGAGGGGGAAGGGACTGGGGAGGGGTAGGGAACATTTTAGGGAGATTATGCTTGATAGTTTCAATTTTCTCAATAAAGTAGGTGGCCAGGTCATTAGGGGCAAGGGATTGGGGAGTTATGGGGACAGGGTGTTTGAAGAGGAGGTTGAAAAATAGGAAGTCCTTCCACAGCCCTCATCACTCCCCTTTCCCAATTTTCTCTCACTGCCCTACTCTTTCCCTTTCCTACCTCGACTACTTACAATGGCTTCCTCACTGATCTCCCTGCCTCCAGTCCCTCCCCACTCCAATCTATACTTCACTCTGCTGCCTGGATCATTTTTCTAAAACAAGTTCAGTTCACATCTCCCCACTCCTCAGAAACCTCCAGTGGTTTCCCGTCCACCTCCAGATCAAAGGAAAACTACTTACCATTGGTTTTAAGGCACCCAATCAGCTTTCCCCTCCTGCCTTACCTCACTGATTTCCTACTACAACCCAGCCTGCCTGCACCATTCCTCCAACACCAACCTATTCACTGAACCTTGATACTGTCTATTTTGATGTCAGCCCCTTGCCCATGTCCTCCCTCTGGTCTGGAACTCCTTCTCCCTTCGTATATGACAGATCACTGCTCTCCTGGGCCTTATTAAAATCGTATCTCCTCCAAGAGGTCTTCCCCAACTAAGACCTCATTTCCCCTACTCCCTCCCCCTTTGCATCACCTATGCACTTGGATCTGTGCCCTTTAAGCACCTGACATTAAACCCACCCTCAGCCCCATAGCACTTATGTACATATCCATAATTTATTTTAATGTCTCCCTCTCTAGACTGTAAGATCCCTGGGGGCGGGGGATGGGTCTCCAACTTGGTTGTATTGCACTCTCCCAAGACCTTAGTACAGTGCTCTGAATACAGTAAGCACTAAATAAATACCATTGATTGATTGATAGATACTCTTCCTTTTCCTTCTTCCCCTTTTTCCCATTCTCCCTTTGTCTACCCTTTCCCCTCTGCTTCTTTTTGCTTGCATTTGCTATCATTTTCCCCTTTTCCTTTCTTCCCTTTCCTCTCACTCTCTCCTCTCAGTTGTTCTCAGCCTCTAGCCTTGCTCACTTTAATCCTAGCCCCTCTAGTTTTTTCCCTGTCCCATTCTGAGGCTCTCAAAATCTGGTCACCTTATCAGGGAGTGGAACTGAAATGGTGACCAAAGCTGACAACCCTCATTTAGATCTCACTCAGTAGTATATTGATGTTTTTTGTGGCCCTGGGAACCCTGCTGCTCCCTAATCTCATTTCTAACTGCAAAACTGAGCAATATGCTTTCCTTTTCCTGACCAATGAGAGCAGTAGGGTGAGGAGGGAAGGTTGGAAGAGTGAAGTTGAAGAGAGAATATTCATATCAGTGTCATCAGCATTTGTAGTCCTTGGATGAGCTCCATAGCAAGAATAATAGTTATATATGTTAACCCTTAAAATCTGCTACTTGCACCTGAATTCAGGTAGCCTTTGGATAAATAAATCATATTTCTACCCCTCTCTGAGGTCCTGTCTGACCTAGTCCCAGAAGTTGGGGATGAGGATGTCAGACTATACTCTGGAGCAGAATAAACTGCTATCATCAGTTGAAATATCAGAAGCTTCCTGTTGTAAATTACAGATAACCTTTGGTTCAGTCATGAATATTCTGGGACCAAGAACCTAAGCAAAAGACCATTTCTACCAACTCTGTTCCATTGTACTTTTCTAAGAGCTTAGAACTGTGCTTGGCATACAGTAAGTGCTCCATAAATACCACTGATTGACTGATATTTCATAAAGTTCTGGACTTAAAACGTTTTGAGTTAAGATGAATAGCTTACCACATTTCTACATTTACATCCTGTTACAGCTTTACAATACATCAATTTCAACTCTACAACACTAGCCTCCTTTATTGCAATAGCCCTGGAGGTGTAGGCAGTTAGGAGGTGGGAGGTGCCAATTTGAGAGCCATGAGGAAATAATGTAAAAATCCGTGATGAAGAGTAAGGAGCAGGAGATGCCGAGAGGTGTATTACTTGATCACCAGAGTCACTAAGGCCAGTCAATCAATAGTATTTTTATTGTATTTGTTAAGTGCTCACTATGTGCTAGGCACTGTACTAAGCACTGGAGTAGATACAAGATAATAGGGTTGGACACAACCCCTACCCCACATAGAGTTCACAATCTTAATCCCTCTTTACAGATGAGGTAACTGAAGCACAGGGAAGTGAAGTGACTTGCCCAAGGTAACAGCAGACAAGTGGCAAAGCCAGGATTAGAACCCAGGTCCTTTGATTCCCAGGCCCTTGTTCTTTCCACTAGACAATGTTGCTTCTCACTGAGCACTTACTGTGTGTACAGCACTGTACTAAGCTCTTGGGAAAGTATGATACAATAGGATACCCCTGCCTACAAGGGGCGGAGCATACAGTCTACAGTCAACACACCTATATTGCATATAATGAAGTAAAAACCAGCTATCCTATCATGGAACTTCTTTGACAATGTAAAGTTGTACCTGTACCACTATTACATACTCATTTATAATTGACTGACCACACAATTCTGGATCATTTTAGTTAAAATAGGGTGTCCAACCTTGATTCAGGAATCAATCACTCATTTAGAACATTGTTCCTTGGAGAAAATTAGTTCTGACATACAACATTCCTACTTAAGATGCAGTTTTCAGGAACCAATTGTTAAGCTGTCATAAGGTTGAGGACTTCTTGCATATCAGCTAATCATATTTATTGAATCCCTACTGTGTGCAGAACACTGTACTAAGCAGTTGGGAGAATATATAATTTAGCGTCTATAATTATAATATAGAATTTAGAAAAGCAGCTGGCTTAGTGGAAAGAGCCCAGGCTTGGGAGTCAGAGATCATGGGTTCTAATCCACTTATCAGCTGTGTGACTTTGGGCAAGTCGCTTCACTTCTCTGGGCCTCAGTTACCTCATCTGTAAAATGGGGATTAAGACTGTGAGCCCCACGTGGGACAACCTGATAACCTTGTATCTATCCCAGTGCTCAGAACGGTGCTCGGCACATAGTAAGTGCTTAATAAATACCATCATTGTATAATAGAGTTGGTAGACCTATTCCCTGCCCAAAGGAGCTCACAGGAGTGCTGGTAGCTTGTGCAGCACCATTTCTACTCTCTTTCCTGACTGTCACAATCCCCCGGGGAATTGGGTGCAACAAGTGAGTATATGCAGAGGGGGAAGCACATTGCAGTGTGCACAGCAGAATTTCACTTTCAATCAACCATTCAATCATATTTATTGAGTGTTTACTGTGGGCAGGGCACTATACTAAGTACTTGAGAGAGTACAGTATAACAATAAGCAGACACATTCCGTGCCCACAACGCACTTACATTCTAAACTTATTTCCACCCAATGGGACTGCAGAAGAATGCTGATACTGTGACATAGCCTCATAGACCAGGTTGCCAGGGTAGCCTTCTTGGAACTGCTGTGGTCTTTGCTGCCCAGGTTAGCCTGCGATTTTCAGGATTCCTCCTTTTCCTTTGCCCTGCAAGATACTTTAGTTGGTTCTTCAGGCAGAAACGTTCACCACCAATCACATAGACTTAGTAGGAATTATTCTGCTTCAGTTGTTTTACCCTTCCAATCCTCCACCACAGTGAGGTGTGAGTCAGATTTGGAGGAAAACCTGAAATACAGGGACCTGCAGGTATGGAGAAAAAATACTCCTTCTTCTTTGAAGACTACTAAAGAGCCCATCCTGGGCCACCATACACCCTCCACTCTGGCAGATACACTCTCTCCAGGGGGACAGGGCTGATACAGGAAGCTGACTGGATTCAGAATTCTTCACCCAGAATTTTTTCAGACCGTGGCCCTCCTTATCATGTTCCTCTATTCTTCTTGCTCTATACTCAGCCATTTATATGGTTTCAGCTATCTCTATGGTAATGACTCCTGAATCTTCTTTACCATCGGGTCTCTTTTGCCTGCTTTACAATATCATGTTTCCTTCTGCCTCCTGGACGTCATCTACATGTGGGTAATCCATTGGCCCTTTTAACTCAATATGTCAAAAAAACAAACTAATTTTACCTCCTTAACCTCCTCTCGCTACACTTCTGGTCATTGTCGACATCACTATCCTTCTTGTCTCCCTAACTCACAGCCTTGGTGTCCTCTCTGACTCCTCCCTGTTATTGACTTCTCATATTCAATCACCCTAAACTCTGAAATTTCTTTTTTTATTTGCACTTAATAATAATGATGATGGCATTTATTAAGCGCTTACTATGTGCAAAGCACTGTTCTAAGTGCTGAGGTAAATACAAGGTAATCAGGTTGTCCCACGTGGGGCTCACAGTCTTCATCCCCATTTTACAGATGAGGGAACCGAGGCCCAGAGAAGTGAAGTGACTTGCCCAAGGTCACACAGCAGACATGTGGTTGTGCTGGGATTAGAACCCATGACCTCCGACTCCCAAGCCCAGGCTCTTTCCACTGAGCCACGCTGCCCCTTCTTACAGGTCCCGATTCAAGCCTGCATCTTTTTCTGTATTCTGGATTGCTTTAAGCCTCCTTTTAGTGTCTCTGTCTCAAACTTCTTCTCCTGTCAGTCTTCTTTACAGGAAGCTGCTTGTTTCACTCTATTAAAATACTCTTCTAAAGGCATCTCTCACTACCTCGCAATCTCCACTATCTACCCACTCGTGGCTTAGAGAAGCAGAGTGGCTTAGTGAAAAGAGCATAGCCTTCTAGACTGTGAGCCCGTTGTTGGGTAGGGACCATCTCTATATGTTGCCAACTTGTACTTCCCAAGCACTTAGTACAGTGCTCTGCACACAGTAAGCACTCAATAAATATGATGAATGATGTAAAAGGAGAGAATGGAGGAGAGGTAAGAGGGGCCAAGGTGATGGAGAACTTTGAAGCCAATAGTGAGGAGTTTTTACTTGATACAGAGGTTGATAGGCAACCACTGGAGATTTTTGAGGAGGGGGGTGGCATGCCCAGAACGTTTCTGTAGAAAGATAATCCAGGCAGCAGAGTGAAGTATGGACTGCAGTGGGGAGAGACAGGAGGTGTCGTCTCACATGGGAGAGAATTTTACAAATGAGGAAAGTGAGGCACAGGGAAGTTCTGACTTGCCCCCAGGTCACACACAGGCAAATGATGACTGTAATTTTTATTTATTATTGTACTTTTATTTCACCTAAGTGCTATCCACAAAGGAAGTACTCAATATATTCTGCTAAGAATGATGATTTAATTGCAAGATCCGTGAGAGGACCAAGTCTTTCATTTTGTTGCACTCCCCCAAGTGCTTACTGCAATGCTTTGCACTCACTAAGTCTTCAGTAAATACGATTGATTGATGATGATAAGGCTGAAGAGATCTGGGTCATTAAATGACCCAAACATCCTGGTATCATGCAAGCTATAAGTATGACAGGACAGCTGTTTATCAAGGGACTGTTTGTGAGGATAATTTCCAATTGTGAACACGTTTCTTCATACTCACAAAGTATTTCACATATATGGTTTTGGCAATTGAGGCAGGGCAGATAATTCAGATTTAAGAAACTTGCTCAAAGTAACCTCTCAGGAGTGTGGCAAAGTCAGGCTTGGGACTCACTTGTGTGCCTTGTTCCTATTGCCTCTCTCTCTTTCTCTCTCTCATTCACAGACACACACACACACACACACACACGCACACACACACACACACTCTCACTCAGGTAGTATGGTATCAAGGAATGGAATAGTTCAGAGATCCCATGCTAGTCTCACCTTTAAACTCAGAATAAGAGGTAATATGCAGAAGCATGTGAGAACCTGAAAAAATATCTCCTGGAATAGCACATTTAAGGGAAAAAAAGCAGAGTAAAAAAAAAGCAGCTTGTTGGATTGAGAACAGGTCTGAAATTTAGGAACTAGGCATTCCTGTTCCAGTTCTACCATGTTTCCATGTCCGAGCTAGTAGGGTTAGACCACTACCAATGGGATCCTGGAACACAACAATCAGTGCACCAACACTGAGGCAATGCTCATCACAACTCGCCTGTTGCTGGGCGGGTTTGTGAGGAGAATGAATTATTGCAATTAAGTGACCAAATTTGAGGGAGTTCGAGGTGTGATAGGGTGGGGCTTAAAAGGGAAGGAGATAGAGGGGCAAAGGTGGGAAGGAAGAGAGCAGACGAGAAAAGGAGAGGGAGGAAAGGGAAAAGGTAGAGGGAAGAAGGTGGGAGTAGGGCCAGATAGATCAGGGAATATGAGGAGAATTTACCTTTTCCTTCTCTGCTGACTGTTTCTTCATCCTTGTCCTCTTCTTCTGGCTGGTGCCAACACTTTTGCTGGGGCCAGGCTGATGTTGTTCATTGTTACCATACCTCCCTACTCCCAGCCACTGCCATTGCCCCTCCCAGCCCTGGCAGTTGGCCCAAGCCAGGCAGAGATGGTGAGCAATGGCAAGCAGTAGCAGGGGACAAAGGAGACTGCAGGGAGTGATAAGGGCCAGGGAAGGTGAGAAGAAGCCAGGGGCCAGTGGTAATTGTGGCCACCTGGCCCTCAGATCTATAAATAGTAGTGTCTGATGTGGACAGAATATGTCATTTGACTGTGCCAGAAACTCCTACTCACGGCCTTAAGGACCAGTTCTGCTCCTGGGGCAGCTGCTGTATAGTGAACTGAAGTGGAGCATTCACATGCATTTAGGACAGAACAAACTATGTTTGAAAAATGTTACGAAGCACAATCCCACACTGTGATTTAGCAGCGGACTCCTGGGAGACAATTGCAGGAGATTGGCCAGCCAGACTTGCGGCAATCAGGAGAGTGGTTGTTCAGCATAGGCAGAGACTTAGGGAAGATCAGGTTACTAAGCAGCTGTTTGAAAAGTGGATGGTCCCTATGAGCGTCAAACGCCGCATCTCAGAGAGAAAGTTTCTTTACCTGCTCATAATGTGGAATGGATCGATAATCACGCATAGAATGTTTCAGTCACACTGGTATGCATGAATAACATCTCACCATCAGTGGTATAATCTTTGAAAATGAACAACAGACTTGTGGATTTATTTCTCAATTTCAAAAGAAGTAGTGTGATCTAGTGGATAGAGCATGGGCCTGGGTATCAGAAGGACCTGGGTTCTAAACCTGCCTCCACCACTTGTCTGCCTGGTGAGCTTAGGCAAGTCACTTAACTTCTCTGTGCCTCAGTTATCTCATTTGTAAAATGGGCATTAAGACTGTGAGCCCTATGTGGAACATGGACTCTGTCCAACTTGATTAGCTTGTATCTACCCAGAGCTTAGTACCATCCGTGGCATGTAGTAAATACCGAACAAATACCATAAAAAGAAAAAAAACAGAACAAAAGCAAAAAAACCCAGGAGGCATAATAGTTATAGTGCCCTGTGTTACCAAGATGTTAACTAACTTATTAGCTGCTGTGAGGGGCTTGCAACATAGTATCCCATTTTAAAAAGCAATATTTGCAATATGGTATTATAAAGAGAAGCAGCATGGCCTAGTGGAAGGAGCACAGGCCTTGGAGTCAGTGGACCGGAAGCGGCATGGCCTAATGGTAGAGCATTCATTCATTCAATCATATTTATTGAGCGCTTACTGTGTGCAGAACACTGTACTAAGCACTTGGGAAGTACAAGTTGGCAACATATAGAGACGGTCCCTAACCAACAACAGGCTCACAGTCTAGAAGGGGAAGACACACAACAAAACAAAACATGTTGACTGTGAGCCCACTGTTGGGTAGGGACTGTCTCTATATGTTGCCAACTTGTACTTCCCAAGCATTTAGTACAGTGCTCTGCACACAGTAAGCGCTCAATAAATACGATTGATGATGATGTAGACAGGTGTCCAAACCATCAGAATAGAATTATAGCTATATGCACACCATTAACAAAATAAATAATAATATAAAAATATGTACAAGTGCTGTGGGGAGGGGAAGTAGGTAGGGCAGAGGCGGGGATGGGGAGGAGGAAAGGAAAAAGGGGGCCCAGTCTGGGAAGGCCTCCTGGAGGAGGTGAGCTCTCAGTAGGATTTTGAAGGGAGGAAGAGAGCTAGCTTGGCGATGTGTGGAGGGAGGGCATTCCAGGCCAGGAGAAGGACTTGGGCCGGGGGTCGACGGTGGGACAGGCGAGAACGAGGCACAGTGAGGAGGTTAGTGGCAGAGGAGCGGAGGGTGTGGGCTGGGCTGGAGAAGGAGAGAAGGGAGGTGAGGTAGGAAGGGGCGAGGTGATGGACAGCCTTGACGCCGAGAGTGAGGGGTTTTTGCTCGATTCATAGGTTGACAGGCAACCACTGGAGATTTTTGAGGAGGGCAGTGACATGCCCAGAGCGTTTCTGCACAAAGATAATCCAGGCAGCAGAGTGAAGTATAGACTGAAGCAGGGAGAGACAGGAGGCTGGGTAGGGACTGTCTCTATATGTTGCCAGCTTGTACTTCCCAAGCGCTTAGTACAGTGCTCTGCACACAGTAAGCGCTCAATAAATACGATTGATTGATTGATTGATTGATGGGAGCTTGGGCCTGGGAGTCAGAAGGACCTGGCTTCTAATCCTGGCTCTGTCACTTGTCTGCTGTGTGACCTTGGGCAAGTCACTTCACTTCTCTGTGCCTGTTACCGCATTTGTAAAATGGAAATTAAGGTGGTGAATCCCATGTGGGCCAGGGACTGTGTCCAACCTGATTTGCTTATATCTACCCCAGCACTTAGTTCATATTAAGTCCCCTTCTAGACTGTGAGCCCGTTGTTGGGTAGGGACCGTCTCTACATGTTGCTGACTTGTACTTCCCAAGTGCTTAGTACAGCGCTCTGCACACAGTAGGCACTTAATAAATATGATTGAAGGAATGAATATTAAGAGATAAACAAGTACCATTATTATTACTATCATTATTACTATTAATAATCCCGGTTCTCCACTATCCTGCTATGTGACCTTGATCCAGGAACTTCTCTGTGCCTCAGTTTCTTCATCCATAAAGTGGTGATGAATATCTGTTCTCACTCCAACTTAGATTGTGAGCCACATGTGGGATAGGGACTATATCCAACTTGATTACCTCAGCACTGTTTAGCACATAGTAAGTGCTTAACAAATACCACAGTTATTATTATTAATGATAATAATGTAGTAATCATAATTGTGCTATTTGTTAATTGCACACATTCCATTTCCCATACCTCTATCCCTAATGATCACTTTATAACCACAACATCCTTAATCCACGTTTCACCCATATCCTCTATCTCTCCCTCTGCTCTCACTCCATGACCTCCAGTCTCTGGACTCTCTCCATCAGTTCTGTATGCTTTTTTTTTTTTGCCTCTCCAGGCTTCCAACCATCTTTCTCCATCCTCTAAGCAAGGTCCATACCCCCAACCCACCCTTTATAAAACTTTTGATTGCCTTTCTGCTTTGTCTCTCTACATTTTGCCAATCTCTAGCCCCAGTTTGATCCCATGGTCCTCTTCTTCTGCTTCCGTGTATTGGCAGGTCTTGGTGGAAATCTAAAACAAATGCTGACTTTTGCATAAATAGGTCATTTCCTGCTATAACTCTGCCTTCTCATCTGCACCACAATCCTATTATTCCTTCATCATCAATTTTACCACCTATACTCCCTACTGACTCCTTGAGACCACCAACTCCAATCTAAAATGTACAGTACCTCTTCCTCCTTCCCTAATCTCCAGCAGCTTTGCAAAACATTTCTTTAAGAAAACAGAGGCCATCAGAAACAAGCTCCCTTCAGAGTCTTCCTTTCCACTACAGTGTTCTCTTTCTGACCACATCCATTTTCTCTTCCTTCCTAGAGATTTCTTGTCAGCTTTTAAAATCTAACCCCTCTGGGCCTGGCCCCTAATACCTTTCACCTCTTGAAATGACCTTGTCCTACACTCTTCCCTCCCTTATTGTTGTCTTCTGGATCCTTCTTCCCTGCCTTTTCTAAACATGCTCAAGTTTCCCCATACTAAAAAACCCATCCCTCAACCCTGCCACTGGTCACTGTAGCTTTGCTTGTGACTTGTCACAGAGTCCACACCTCTGCTCCTCTAGCCATAGTACCCTATATTGCTTTTGTTTAATGTTCTGTTTGTCTTTACTTTGTGTAAAGACAAGCAGAACAACTTGATGTTGTTTTCATATTTTTAATGGTTTCATTTCTCCTTCTGCATCTGTCTCTAGTTCTCTGTCCCCCTGACTTAGATTGTGAGCTCCTTGAGGGCCAAGGACTGTGCCTAATTCCTGCTGGTGTCTAATTCCCAGCACCTAGTACAGTGTTTTGCACACAGTAAGTGCTTAATAATCTCTCAGGATCACACCTGGATGATTTCCAGTACTCTACCAGTCTTGGCTACAGGAGGGAGAGTCAAGCAGAGGCATACCCATTCCATTCCTAGCTTGGACAGTGGCTAGAAAGTGGAAGGCAATCTGCTACAAGTCAAAACTCTCCTGTACTGGGCAACAGCAGCATGGGAGAGAGTCGAGGGCGGAGACTCAAGTTTACTACATGGAAGAAGGCAATGGTAAACCACTTCTGTATTTTTACCAAGGAAACTCTATGGATACACTACCAGAACAATCTCAGATAGAGGTGGGCATTCCAGGAGAGATGTGTCCAGGGAGTCGTTATGAGTCAGAGATGACTCGACAGCATAAGATAAGTGCTTAATAAGTACTATGACTACTACCACACTTCCCGGTATTGTTCTTTCTCTTCCTCCATTTCTGTCTAAACACTCAGTCAGGATTGCTATACCCACTACCTCCACTTTTCAGCACTCTCCAACTTTCTTCTCAACCATTACATAGATCAGGATTTTTTCCTCTCCAATCTATGGCAACTACGCTCAGCATGCTCTCCCTTCTGGCAACATCTAATGATCTGTACTTTAATCCTCCTTGACTTTTTAGCTTTTTCTAACACAATTAACCATTTCTTTCTACAAACTCTCTCTTGGCCTTAGTTTCACTGGAATGGTAGATTCCTGGTTCTCATCCTACTCCTCCAACTGCTCTTTTTCATTTTGCTTTTCTGGCTTTCCTCTTTTTCTGGTGTCTCACAAGACACACTTCTGCATCCCCTACTCTTCTCACTTGACACTCATTCTCTCAGAGAGCTCACCTACTCACATGATTTCAGTTATCTCCTCTTTGCAGATGACTCCCAAATAATAACAATAATAACAATTATGGTATTTGTTCAGCCCTTACTACATGCCAGGAACTTACTAAGCACTGGGGTGGATACGAGCAAATCGGGTTGGACACAGTCCCTGTCCCACGTAGGGCTCACAGTCTCAAGCCCCATTTTATG
Source organism: Tachyglossus aculeatus (assembly GCF_015852505.1). NCBI lineage: Eukaryota > Metazoa > Chordata > Mammalia > Monotremata > Tachyglossidae > Tachyglossus > Tachyglossus aculeatus. The sequence continues at coordinate 25,204,619 of NC_052098.1, read as the reverse complement.
GATGAGGGAACTGAGGCACAGAGAAGTGAATCTATATTTCTCTGCTCTACAGATTTCTCACTTTTCATCTGCTCTACAAATCAAGACAGCTCCATCTAGATGACCCACTCACACCTTAAACTGGAGTATAAGTCCTTGAGGCCAGGAATCATGTCTTTTACTTTATTATACTCTCCTAAGTGCCTAGTGCAGTACACAGTATGTGCTCAAATGCTAGTGAATGAACATGCACAAAATTGAACTCCTCACCTTTCCTCTTAAACCTCCTTTTTCTAACTTTTCCTCTCATTCCTGACACCACCACCACACTCCCTGCCCTGTAAACCAAGAAATGTGTCATTTTGATATATCTAGTAGTAGTAATAGTATTTATTAAGCACTTTGTGCAAAGCACTGTAACAAGCACTGACAAATAATATACAAGGCAGAATTAGACACAGACCCTGTCCCTTGAGAGGCTCACAGTCTATAAATAAAGGTGAGGAAGCGGGCTTGAGGCAGACACATTGGTAACAATGACACAATAAAACAGTATGAGACCTCAAGCATTTGGTCTGTCTCTGTTTTCATCTATTTCATTGATCAGCCCCTTCCTCACCATGCTTACCACTATCACAGTAGTTTGTACCCTTGTCACTTCCTGGCTGAATTACTGTAACAGCCTCTTTAATTGCCTTTCTGCCTCCAGCCTCTCCCGTCTTCAGTCTATATTATATAAAGCCACAAGTATCATCTTCCTAAATGCCAATAGGAGCACATCATTCCCCATATAAACCTTCCTAAAAATCATCTTCTCCAAGAAGCATTCCCTAATATTCCAACTTCCCCTGCATCTTTTACATGCTATTTCAGTTACCTCCATATATTTTGCTATCAGTAAGCCTTAAGACTTTTTTGTTTCTTTACTTGCTCTCCAATCTTTCTATCTCCATGCCTCAAACTTCACTAAGCTCCAAAACCCCGCCCCTGCCCCATTCTGTACCTGTAGTTCCTCTCTCCACACTATTTTAGATTTTTTTAAGCTAATTTTGTGAAGTGATCATCATTACCATCACGAATTGTATTTGACTGTTTATTGAATGTTGCACACTCTACTAATTGAGGAAGTGTGTGTCTGTATGTGTGTGTGTGAGAATTTCATTGTCAGTGGCCATGCCCACTGCCCTTGCCAGTTGTTTCAGATGTTTAACTCCCTCCTTAAACTTTCTGCCCTGCTTCCTCCCCCATCTCTTGCCCCTAATGACCTGGCCACCTACTTTACTGAGAAAATTGAAACCATCAAGCATGCTCTTCCTAAGATCTACCCTGCTTTCTCCAGTCCCTCCTTTCTCCTGCCCCTTCTTCAACTCTCCCATCTTTCCCAGCAGCATCTCAAGAGATCTCCCTCCTCCTTTCAAAATCTAACCCCTCCTCCTGGAACTCTTATCCCATCCCTTTACACCTTATCAAAATGCTTGCTCCCTATCCTTCTTCCCTCCCTGACTGCCGTCTTATAACTGTTCACTCTCCACTGGCCTCTTTTCCACTGCTTTCAAACATGCTCATGTTCCCTCTACCCTAAAAAACCCTCCCTTGACCTCACTGCTCCCTCTAGTTATCACCCCATCTCCCTCCTACCATTTTTCTTCAAACTTCTTGAGCCAGTTGCCTACACTCACTGTCTCAAGTTTTCCTCCTCCAATTCTCTTCTTGACCCCCTCCAATCTGGCTTCTGCCCTGTCACTCCACTGAAACTGCCCTCTCAATGTTCACCAAAGATTTCTATCAATCAGTCAATAATTGTATTTATTAAGCACTTACTTTGTGCAGAGCACTGTCCTAAGCGCTTGGGAGAGTACAATAATATCACAGAGTTAGTAGGCATGTTCCTGCCCACAATGAGCTTCCAGTCTAAAGGGGGTGAGTTTACCAAATCCAATGGCCCCTACATAGTCCACCTTAATCCTCCTCGACCTCTCAGCTGCCTTTGACTTTGTCAACCACCCCCTTCTCTTGGAAACATTATCTACTGGTCTCTGTGTTATTTACCCTCAGACTTTGATGTACATATTTTTTTTTAAAAAGTCTTGGATTCACTTTACCTTGCCTCTGATTTTCCATGCTAGCTAGAAAGCAGATAGCCACCAAAACCATGCTGATCCAAGCACTCATCATTTCCCATCTAGATCATTGTCAGCCTCCTTGTTGAGCTCCCTGCATGCTGTCTCTCCCCTCTCCAGTCCATATTTCTCTATGCTGCCCAGATCATTTTTCTGAAAAACTGTTCAGGCCCTGTCACCTCACTCTTCAAAAACCTCTAAGAGTTGCCCATCCACCTCTGCATCAAATAGAAACTCCTCACCATCAGCCTTAAGGCTTTCAATCAGCTCTCTCCCTCCTACCTAACTTCGCTGTTTTTCTACTACAACCCACCCTGCACACTCTGCTCCTTTAACACCAACCTACTGTCTGTATCTGAACTGCATCTAGCCCATCACTGACCCCTCGCCCACATTCTCCCTCGAGCCTGGAGCTCCCTACCCCTTCGTATCTGCCACCCTTCCCACTCTCAAAACCCTTCTAAAATCACATGTCCTTCAAGAGGCCTTTCCAGTCTAAGCCCTTTACTTCCCCTACCCATCCTCCCATCTGTGTCAACTATAAATTTAGCTGGGTACCCTTTTCACCAGCCTCACAGTAATTATGCAAATATTCTTATCCTTTACTATTTCCCCTAACCCTAATCTATTTTAATGTCTGTCTCCTCCTATAGACTGTAAGAGATCCTTGTGAGATCATCGACCAACTCCTTGGTATTGTACTTTCCTAATCTCTTAGTACAGTGCTCTGCACACAGTAAGTGCTCAATGAATGCCATTCATTGAAGACCCATAAAACCATTACTCTGGAACTTAAGCAAAGTTTAGGTGCAGATTTGTTTCTTTTTCAAAAGTGAATCTAAGATATGTAGCCTCAGTAGTTACCTGAACAGATCCTACAACTATAAAGGCCCCAGAAACCCCATGAAGGGATATATTTGCTTTATACAGGTGCCAACTACTATGTACTTATAAAAAGAAACTGGTGTCAGCTTTTTCTCCTTAATTTTGTCCCTTCTTTTCTGGACAAATATGTATGTGAGGCTGGATTGGTAATTAAATTTTTACCAGAAAAATTCTTGCTCAAAACAAGCAAGGAACTGTTTGGTGCCAGGTAAATGTGACTGACATCAATCGAACAGTTATATGAACAGTGTTTGAGCACCTATGGGTGGGCAGAACACTCCAAGAAGTTGAGGAGAGTATAATGGATGTAAAATACAATCCCTTTCCTCAAGGAGTTTGCACTGTAACAGGGGACACAGGCAGACACAAAAGGCCTATAGTTAGGAAGGAAGACAAGTTCAACTGGTAATAGAAAAAGTAGAGAAAGAATAAATACTAAAATAGTTCTATGAATGTGTGCATAAGTGCTGAGGTGGTTGTTAGGTTGATACGAACAGAGGAGACAGAGGTTAATCGGGGAAGGCCTTCTGGAGGACCTAAGATTTCTGGGTGGCTTTTGCAACAGGTAAAAGTTGTAGTCTGATGGATTTGAAAGGAGAGAGGGTTTCAGGCAGGGGGAAGGATGTGAATCCATAATGGCCCATGCCAGTCCAGGCAGGCAGTAGCCCATTGGAGTTTTTACGGTTTCCTGGGGTATCTTCATTGTATAGAAATGCCTTCCCTTCTTCAAAACTCAACCACTTCATTTAACAAAGGAAAAAAGGAAAGAAAAAGTGATTTAAAAAAATCTTTTTTTTCCCCAAAACTTGTCTTATTCAATTTAGGTCGAAACTTCTCGAAGACACCACATGTCAAGAACAGTGATTCTCATATTTTGGGTATGCCAAAAGCTAAATGGTAGTAACAAATTATACTGCTTCTTCCACTTAGAGAAAATTGGTGATATTTTCCAGAAAAGTGCTAGCCAGGGGTGCCAATTTCTCTTTTTGAACGAGGAATCAGAAAAATGTTAGCACCATCACATCCCATCATCCATCCCTTTCCCCGTTTGTAGCCCCACCTCCCTGCCCCAGTCCCAACTGTTGATAACAGCCAGAAACAGTCAGGGAAAGGAAAGGGGAGGTACAAGAGCACTGGAGGCTACACCTGCAGCAACAAATGTTATCCCCTCCTTCCGCAAACTGTCCCTCCACCAGGCTCCATTCACCCTGTGGCACTGGGATAGAGAGGTGGGGCTACAATTAGGAAGGATAACATGTCTACCAACCCTGCTATGTTGTACTCTCCCAAATGCTTAGTACAGTGCCCTGAACACAGTAAACACTCAGTAAATATGGATTGGTGATTGAAGGGGAAGGAGGGCAATGCCACATGTGCAGCTTGTCTCAGTAGCTGCTGAAGTTAGATTAAAAAAATACTCGTACGTAGGGAGGCGGGGGATGAGTTCAGGGTGCAGAAGAGGGACAGGGAAAGTATGGTGAACAGGGGAGAGCAGGAATTGACTTACCAGCAGGGATTGGATGGAAAACTGTGGGTAGAGCTTAGAAATGCAGGGGGAAATTAGTAAATCAAAATCAGTGAATGGAATAGGACACATCTTTGGGTTGCACGTATTGTGGGATGACTGTAAGCCAGTGGTATGCCTGTATATAATAAATAGATGATGAATAGATCTCATTTGACAGATAAATAGAACAAAGAATGAACAATCAGTCTAGACTTAGTGTTCCTACAAGCCTTCACTTCAAATAACTCATAAAAAATCAACTATTGAAGTTTTAAATGCTCTGCAATAGAATTCTTTATTAAATGCTCAGGAAAGATGCTTATGATGGATTACACCAATATAATCTGAGACTCATTAAATGTCACCCAAACTTGGACAGTTTAGGAAACCTCTTTTTCTCCTTTTCTTTTTCTCTGTACCCTTTCTTTTTCTTATTTAGTGTCTCTCTTGAACTAGACTGGATGATCTTCATAATTCCATTTCATTCTTCATTTGAAAGATATACTTTTTATGCCTTCGACATTCTTGGAACAGACTTACCAATGTTTAAATCTTTGCACTTACAAAAGAATTGTGGCTACAGCAATTGTTTACTAATAGTTTCCAGTTATTTTCATTAATTACGGTAAATATTCATGTATAGCACCACACACCATTACCCTTGGAATTTTAAATGCTAACCTTAAATTTCATGCAACAGAAACAACTACTAGTTTCATTCTGGCATGGAAAATGGTCCTCTACTGATTCATTCAACTGCTTGGATGTCATAGTTTATAGTATCTCTGACATATACTTGCTGTTGCTGAATTGTACTTTCCAATTAGTTCAGTGCTCTGCACACAGTAAGCGCTCAATAAATACGTTTGAATGAACGAATGAATTATATAGCCTAAATTTCCCTTAAGTTCATTGTCTTCAATCAGTCAGTGGTATTTAATGAGTGCTTATTTTTTGCCAAACACTGTGCTGAGTTTTTGGGAGAGAACAATACAGTAGAGTTGGATAGATATGTTCCCTGTCCAAAAGGAATTTACAGTTTAGAGGTGGAGACAGACATTAAAATAAATTACAAGATAGGGGAATAGGAGACTGGGAGATCATGAGGATATTCATTCAATCATTTATTGAGCACTAACTGTGTGCAGAGCACTGTGCTAAGTGCTTGGGAGAGTACAATAATAATAATAATGATGGCATTTATTAAGCGCTTACTATGTGCAAAGCACTGTTCTAAGCACTAGGGAGGTTACAAGGTGATCAGGTTGTCCCACGGGGGGCTCCCAGTCTTCATCCCCATTTTACAGGTGAGGTAACTGAGGCACAGAGAAGTTAAGTGACTTGCCCAAAGTCACACAGCTGGCAATTGGCGGAGCCGGGATTTGAACTCATGATCTCTGACTCCAAAGCCCGTTGCTCTTTCCACTGAGCCACGCTGCTTCTCCAGCAATAAGCCATCACATTCCCTGCACAAAACGAGCTTACAGTCTAGAGGTAAGGGATAAACAATGATTACACATGACTGGCCAGAACACTGCCCAATGATTCATGCAGCTTTGACTTAAGCAGGGTTATAACCAACACAGATAATGTAGTCTGCCCTCACTACTGGGAAGTAACTATGCTTCTCCATTCGAACACCACACTTGCAACTCTTGACCTAAGAAATCACTTGACCATGTTTTCTCCCATGTCTGTCTAGTTTTTATGCTTGGAAACATTTACCAAAAACAATCTGCTGCTCAATCAATCTTATTTATTGAGCACTAACTGTGTGCAGAGCACTGTACTAAGTGCTTGGGAGAGAATCTGGTGGATAAGAAGAACATAGGAATCTTGTGGTACATGAGTATAGAAAAACGTACAGTAAATGCCATGATATCAAAGTGTAGATGAGGAATTGGAAAAATTGAGCTTTACAGTCACTTGACTTAAATTTCGAGTTATGATGAATGGCAGTTATGCTTCTAAATGTGTGCCTGGTTTTGTCTTCACAACATGACCTTCGCTTAGAGCACATGGGCATTGTGAGGAAATGAGGAAACAGCTTTAAATGCCATGATGGGGAGGGCAATCGAGAAGAAAATTTAGAGTGGCAGGAGGCAGAGCAGATATGTATATATGTATTGTGGGGCTGGAAGTGGAGCGAATAATGTGGAAAAACTCGTTTTACTTTTATGCTATCTAAATATTTTACTTATTAATCATCTTTCTAAAAGCCATAACTTTGATTATGGACTTTTTTTGTTTAACAACATGGAATTTTAGGGTCCATGACCCTGAGGGATACTGTAGAAGCCCTTCATTTTTAGAATAAGTACAATCGATAAAAACTTATTATTTTTAAGTATAGTAGGAAGGTGAAAAATCCATCTAGAGTTTTGGTCCCTCTGGTATTTACATAATTGACCAATTTTGTTTTTTTGGGGGGGGGATAGTTGGAGTCATTTGATCTATTGTGTAATTGCATAATTAGGTTAAATCACTGTGTAGTAAAACCTTTTCATAAAAATTTGGGGATATTATATAATTATTGTATATTCATTGTTGATATTTAATTTTATCGTATCATTGATAATGTCACACCATAGTTTAAAATTAATTTTGTCTGAGAATTTCATTTGCTAAAATCTTAAAGTTTAGCGCAATAATTTAATTTTATGCGGCATAAAACAGTGAAATCACTTTTTCAACATGATAAAAATGTTCTAGGAACCCTTGAATGCCGAATTTCAACACAGAGAAATTATTAAGGGCCATAGTCTAAAACCTACTGCCTCATTCTTTACGTATGCGCCTGTAACTGATATTCCCATTTTTGACATCCAGAAATATGAAATGCGCTCTCTAAGTTGCTTTGCTTTAAAGACAAAAGAGTGATATTTGAGAGCTCCTCTTACAAAGAGCAAACGTAGCTCTGGACAGACGTCCATTTGCATCACGTTGAAAAATACTTTAGGTGCCCTTAACCAGGAGGATTCTTAAGTACTTCTTTTCTTTTAACAAACGTTAAATCTGAAAAGTCATGGGGATATCACCCCTGCCCGCCCCCCCCGGCACATATACACTCCATTATGCTCTCCTAAATAATGACCCTTTCTTGCCCAGATTGATGAACTTGAAAAGTAAACAGACCTCAGATGCACACTCAAGATCACATGGGAATGCCCATGAAGACTCATGTCAACACAAGCTTCTCTCTCTCTCTCTCTTCCCCATCCTTCTTTACTACTTCCCATCTATCCATCTCTACCTCCTAATTCCAACCCCAAGCAGCCCCAAGACCAGACCAGGCCCGCAACGTACACAAGGAAGGTAGAGCATCACACCGCCTCCAATGGCAACGTGTACTATTCATTAGTGGAGGCTGTTGGACTTGTCTTGCACAGTCTAGATTTTCTCCTTCCCCTTTTCATCCCTTCTCCTTCTCTCGCTCACCCCGTCACTGTCTCTCTTATTGGAAGTTGCCTGCTGAATGTTCACTCTCCTGTCCCTTTCCTCCTTTCCTTCTCCTTCTTCTTTGGTATTTCACTTAGCCGCCAGGCGGAAGCGGAGAGCCATACTTCCCACAGGCTCCAGTAAAGGAGACTAGAGGTAGTCGTGGAGAAAAAGGGAAAGAGAGAAGGAAAGGGGAATGAAAGCGGGGAACAGAGGATAGGAAAGGGTGTTTTTTTTTTTTTGTGGGTGGTGGTTAAAAAGAGCCACCGCCGCTGGCCGGGCCAATCAGGCAGACGTGGAAAGAGGCCAAGTACACAGCTCAGCTCGAGTATCTGCAGAGGAGAACCAGGGAGGGAACGAGGGAGAGAGAGAACCAACCCCATACAGAGACCAGCTCAGCTCCAAAAAAAAAAAGAGAAAAAGCCTGGGCGGGGGTGTTGGGGGGAGGTCAAACTGCCCTGGACCGCGTTCAAGTCAACTACCAAAGCCTACTCCCCATCCTTGCAACTGAAAGGGGAAAATTGAAAACTCAGAGAGGGAGTGAGGAAGGGGGGTGGGGGCTGCTCATTGCTTATGGGCTTTTTTTACCTTCTTGCTCACGCTTGTACACGATTTTTCCCCTATTGTGGTGTTGCAGGAAAACAAAAAGATAGTGAGGATAGTAATGATAGCAACGTCCACTCCTGGAAATCAAAACCAAAAACAACATGCAAAATAAAAACAACCCGTGAGAAAAGCATAAATCTGTACCTGAGAAACGTGCAGCCTACGGCCTTGTGTTGTTGCAGATTTCAGAATCCCATTTATTTAATGCAATACAGTGCAGTGGTATGTGGCATTGAAATGATGGATTTTATTTGCTTGGCTTGTTCCTTTTAACAGACGCAGAGTGTCCTCTCTGTGGTTTTTAAAGTGAATATGTTAAATCCCTTCCTAAATGTTGATACTACTTCTGTTTTGCAGGATGAGATATGAGTGGATTGTGTATGTATGTGTGTGTGTGTATACTATGTGTATGTGTGTGTGTATATGTCTCTATATATATATCTTTTGGTTTTGGCAACTTTTGTATATGGGTCATACTTTTTTTGCCAGGAATCAGAGGATGAGAGTATGCGTCCAAAATGTGCTGAACTTGGCACATTTCCTACTTCAGTTCCTCCCCCCTCCTCTACCCACCTTCTCTGGCAGGCAACATTCAGTTAAACACTGGAAAGGATTAATGTGCAAATGTTTCTTTAGTTGAACCTTGTAGCTAGCTTCTTTTCTTGCTTGATACATTACTATTTCCTTATTTTCTCTTTATTTTAGATACCATAGTCTATTCTGCTACATGCTCATAATGCACGCCTTTCAGGGATGGGGGAAGAGGGGTCAATAGGAGTGTCTCAGGGAAAGTACCATGATTTCTTTGTTCGGTAGGCATAGAGTTTTATCATTTTTAAATTTTATCATTTTTAGCCTTAATTTCAAGTGCTTTTACTATGTCAAGTTCTTTTCTCAGAGTTGAGTTTTGATGGTGGTGGAGGGAAGTTTATTTTTTATTTTTTAAAGAATGCTGTTGGGATTTTTTCTGGATGCTTCACCCTGACTTTTTGCTGTAAGAATTCTTTATTAAATCGGCGTGTGTATGTGCATGTGTGTGTGTGTGTGTGTCTGCCTGTCTGCCTTCCTTTTCCTTGTCCTCTCTTAGCCAGTGTGTCTGGGCCACATTTTAATGCACAATATCCCATCCATTAAGTTGTGGTTGAATGCAGGAGTGTGAAGACTTGGCAGCTCTCAGGTTGAAGGGGGCGGGGAAGCCAGTTTCGACTTTGACACAAGATGTCGATGTGGCGTGATCTGAATTATTATTAACGCTGTGAACATGGCCATCTTCTCCTCCTCCTGTTGGAAGAGCTTCCATTGAACTTGAGACGGAACAGACAAGATCTCCAAGTTGTTTTTTTTTTCTAAGCACAGTACAGTAGCTGGCAGAGAAAAGGCGCCAAAACACACAAGATTAACCCTAACTTTCTTTGAACTGATCTTGGAGCAACCATCTCATGTGACTTTAACTTTGAATCGGAGGGGGAATGAGGGAGGGGGGTTAACTTTTGAACCCTGATTTGAATACTTAAATCAGTTTTAAAAAGGAAAAAATGCAGATACGTGTACTCTCTCTCTCTATATAACATATATATGTATACATAAATATATACATACATACTGCATGTATTGCTGTAGTCAGGAAAAAAATGTGATGGTTAACATGTGCGCCCCAAAGAGTCCAATATCTTAGTTAATGTGTGTGTTAGAACACACTGTATTGACAAGAGTAGATTTCAGCCTATTGTGAGGCTGAGAACTGACCTTTCTGCAGCTTGAGTCAAAAACTGCAAAGAGTTGTGAAACACAAAACGTTGTGGTTTACAGTTTTACATTTGAGGTTTGATGTTTTCATTTGATGGTCAGGGAGATGGAGCAAGCTCGGTACTGAAAACTTCCGTATTCAACCTTGTGTGGATAAAGGTCAAGCATTCATACACCCATTGATATAGTTATACAGAAGGTGCTGTTAGATATAAACAACTCTAATTATAATTGACGGTTGAGATAGCATTATACTGGGAGACAGACTGAAAGTGCTGAATTGGAAAGGTTGTTAATGTTGGGTTTAATTTTAAAAAGATTCATAAGCAGGATCATTATTAAATATCAATGAACTGTCATGCTTTAACTTTCAAATTAAATTTATTTGTGGTTTTAGACAATCATTTTAATTAGATTCATATGAAGAGACCAAAGTGTCAATATTAGGCATTGGTATGGCTATAGCGTGAGATGTGACGTCATAAACAACCGAGTTTTCTTTTGGTAGTTTATAAGTTCGTAGAAAACCATAATTATATTGCCCTGATATTTAGTTGAGGCCTGTGCCTCTAAGTAAAATGAAAACCCTATATTTTAGAGAAATATTTTGCATTGTGCAAAGAAGAATGTATAAAGTGTATGTAACAGTTACTCAGGAGTAACTCCTCATGATTTTAGGGAACCAAGATCGCGTAGTTAATATTCCAATATCTACAGCTAATGCTGTGTTTTTAAGCCCAATGACACAGTAAAATGGCTAGTTTAAATCAGAATTTAGGAGGAAATGGAGAAAATTACCTTGAATTATTTTTCATTATATAATGCCCTGCATTACAACTTTTCCAGAAGAAATGACTAAACGTCCAATTTATTTCAAAATATACAAATATTATAAGATACATCAAGAACAGTAAAATCAGTTTGAATCTGAAAACAAAATGGAGATATAATTTGACTTTTAAAAATTGCCATCAGGTTGTCATAGGACAAATTCTCCAGTTCTCTAGAAATTACTCCGTAGTAGTCGTAAAGATGCATAACTTCGGAATCTGTTTCTTTCAGCACTGAAAGAAAAAAGAATGCATTTGTTTCGAACTAGAATAAAACCACTGTAAAGTCTGATTTGAGCCAGAGGTAAAACGTGGCATGGTGAACACAGCAATCAAGCGAACACGTATTTTCAGAATATTGATTTCTAAATTGTCCCCAGGAAGCCAACTAAACTCAGAGCACATTGAAATCGATGGCGTTTCACTGTGTTCAGCGTTTCAACTCGGACACGTGTGTGAGAATATATACATGTATATGGATAAATTACAAATACTTGAGTGTTGGCATTTCATGTGAAGCGAGTATTCTTATTAACAAAGTACGATGAGTTTTTTTTTTTTAATCCTCAGACAGCTCCGTCTTTAGGGGGGGAAAAAGTCCCCTGAAAGGAGTTGCAGTGATATTTATTATTTTTATTCACCTTTGGTGGTGGTGCTGCGAGTGCTGGGTGTGAACACTGTGTATACGGGGCAGGGGGAGGGGTAGCAGAGAAAAGACAGTAAGACGAATTCTTCGAGAGGGAAAAAGGGTGAGTTTTCCTGAGTTTGCTGGAAATGTAGCAGCTTGTTATGGACTGGGTGGATGCAGTTTCAGTGGAAGCAACCTCGGCTGTGTTTTGAGAGACACACACACACATTGTGTAGATATGACATTGTGATTTTGCGGCTGTGCACATGTGCGCGGTTTGTGGTATGTGGTTCACTCGAGAGGAACCTCAAGTCTCCCAAGCGGACACCCGTCGTCCTGGCTCCGGCCACGGCACGGTGGGGGCTTCCCTGGCTTTCCCCAAGTTCCCGGAGAGCAGAGCAATTTTACGGACTGTTTCGTAGGGTCAGAAGAAGGCGTGTCTTATTTGTATTTATTTAAACAATATTAACGTTGGCGATGGGAGGAAAGTTCAAGGGAAGGCTGGGGCGCGGTGGGGGGGACATGGGACGGCCGAGATAATGGTTAAAACGGATGAAATCTAAAATCTTCAATCTCCTGACATCAGTTTCTTCAGAGAAATGGAGGTGGGTTTGGTAGAATAAGGGAGGGGGTGTGTGTGTGTGTGCGTGGGGGGAGTTAATCAGTCTTTAGGGACGTTTGAGCTTTGTCTGCCTTCTCTCCTGAAGACCAGAATAAGGCCCGGCTACTGTTAGAGCTCATTTCTGCCCGGTATCCGAGGGTACCTACACTCTGATTTAAAAGCAATAAAACCCGATGCAAGGGTTAGAAAAGATATGTGTTTATCCACATATATGATAACTGGGTTGGAAGGAGGGAACAGTCGGTCTTCTCTCCTGAAGACCAGAATAAGGCCCGGGTACTGTTAGAGCTCATTTCAGTCCGGTATCCGAGGGTACCTATACTCTGATTTAAAAGCAATAAAACCTGATGCAAGGGTTAGGAAAGACGTATGTTTATCCACATATATGATAGCTGGGTTGGAAGGAGGGAAGGTTTTAGCACAGTAAGTACTTTCAAGACTCTCGAAGGTTGCTGAGTTGACAGAAGATGTTAGCGCATGCAGGCGTTGCCATAACTGCCACTCTTGTTCTTTCGACCAGTTTCTCTGGTGGGGGAAAGTGTGTCTGCCCTGCATGGGGTACTGTACTTTAACCCATTCGGGGGAGGGGCGAGGGAGAGTTTTCTAAAACCTCGGACTACTCGCAATGCTGAGTTTTAAATAGTTATCTTTACAGGTTTTTTTTTGGGGGGGGGCCCCGACAACAATCATGTGCCGCCTTCTCCCACCCCCTCCCCGTTATCTTTAGGAAAGATTGCTGGATTTTGAGACTGGAGCATGGTAAAGTCAAGCGGTGTACCAGAACCCATCCCTCCAGCCCCCCTTTCCAAGGAGGTTTTCTGGTTATTCCTGGAGAACATTTGCTATTCCTGGAAACACCTGGAGGGAGCCTGGCACTGGTTAAGCAAGAAGCAGTGGTTTTACTGGTGGGGTGTGAGCGAGCCGAAGGGCTGGGCCCATGCATGTGCGGGGCGTCTGAGGGCAGGAAGAGGAGCGGAGGCAAACCAGCGGGACTGCTGCCGCCTAACCACTGCAACCACCTCACAGGGGACCCCATCGTGCTCATTAACTCCCGCCTGCCTCCATCCTGGTTTAGAAACCCACTTTAGGGAAAAAAAACCATGAGCCACAGTGGGGAAAACTCACCGGTTTGATCCCGTGGAAGATCTACACACTTTAAGAGGGTTGTGTTGTGAAAGGTGGGCAGATGGGGCCCAAATGGTGTCCGATTCTGGGCGATGGGGGACTACCAAATCCTTACCTGCGGCCCGGCACCAGAGCTACAGCCTCCACCGCCGTCCCTGCACATGCTGCTGCTGCTGCTGCTGCTGCTATTTACTGGTGGTGCAGTTTGTTACTCCGGCAGGGTGTTCCGAATAGCTGCAGGTTTCTTTTTCTTTTAAAAAAAACTTTTGGATGAGATCTTTGGGGATAAAGGAGAACCCCCCCCCCCCAACCTTTGGACGGCAGGGAGCAAAGCTTAATAGAAAAACCTGGAGAACTTTTAGGAAGAGGCCCTTCGCTTCAAAGAGAAGAACCAGGTCGAAGATTTGAGGTTGCAAGCGAGAGGGAGAAAGGAGGACAGGACAGAGAGGGGTGGGGAATAATAAAGGAACGGCCGGGGGAGAGGATGGGCGACGTGGTTTCGAAACAATTTGACAATAGACCGGCGGCGGTAAGGCTTCGTGTACGGGTCCCAAGCGCACGAAGAGGTGTGTTCAAGGACTTCAGTGCATTTGTGCCAAGGGGAAAGGCTTTTATGGGAAATGAACTCCAGTTAAATTGAACATTCATTCAAAGGGAAACTCCGGTAGTGGAAGCGAACGGTAGGAAGCTTTTTGCAGGGTCTAGGGCTGCGGGTGGGAGGAGGAATAGGGAAAATTTTGAGAAGGGAAAGGTAGGTAGTAAAGCAAAGATTGTGTGTGTGTGGGGGGGGGGGGGTGCCTTTTTATTACAGAAGAAGAATGAGTGTTTACTTCGGTTAACTCTCCTTGCATCGGGAGGCTGACAACTTAGTCGTCACGTTTTATTATCCTTAAAACAAAGAAAATCAGTCGTTGTTTAAACACTTATTTGGCAGAGAGTGGAAGTACAGCAAACACCCAGCAGTATGGCTCAGGGTTTTTTTAGAAGGGTTAACTCGCCTGAGTTCTCGCCGGATCCTCATACCTGTCTTTCGAGGGCCTCTCCCCCCTTCCCCCTCCCCGGCTCGTCAATTTATGGGGATTGCAGCTGGTAGACTTGGCAAGATCCCCTCATTAAGGGCCCTCTTTGAAAACGGGATGTGTTTGAGCGTTTCCCTAATGAGGACAGGACGGGGTTAAAAAGTGACCATTTCATGGTTGACTTGAACCTGCCTACTTTTTTGATGTGCCGTTGCGAAATGTTGGATTTGAACAACTCCCACTTGGAAAAGCGGGGGGGGGGGGGGAGGGAAAGTCACTGGTTCCTTCAGGAAGGTGGAGAGGGGGGAGAAGGAGAGATCGTTTCAAAGTATTTAAAAGAGGAAAGAAGGAAGTTCAAACAAGACTTCCTCAGTCCCTGTCCAAGAACACTCCCCACCGCAAAGGGAGAAGGCAGGATGAGGGGGCCTTCCAGAGCCCATTCACTGTCCCTAGCAAGGGACAGTTGATGGGATGGAGGCAGTCCCTATCCACTATTGTCTGCACCGCTCTCCCCCTTCATCATCATCATCAATCGTATTTAGTGAGCGCTTACTATGTGCAGAGCACTGTACTAAGCGCTTGGGAAGTACCAATTGGCAACCTATAGAGACAGTCCCTACCCAACAGTGGGCTCACAGTCTAAAAGGGGGAGACAGAGAACAAAACCAAACATACCAACAAAATAAAATCAATAGGTACAAGCATCTACTTGCCCCCTTTCGCCCCCCCGCCCCCATCACTTGGAAATGTTTGGAGGTGAGATGGGATGGGGGGGGGTTTGAGAGGGGCTCTTCTGTAAACCCCTCGAGCAAGTTCCTACAGAACACAGCCCATTTTCTAAGGTTGGAAACAGACCCTGGGAAAGAACGCAGAGTGGCTGCGCTCGCTCATTCCGACTCCCGCTCGTTGGGGCGCCGGGTCACCGCGAGGAAGCCGAGCTCTACTCGCACCCTGGTGTGTGTGTGTGTTTGTGTGTTTGTGTGTCGCCTCCGAATGGCCGGTGGGGTGGGGATTCGGTGCGAGCCCGTGTGTTGGTGGAAGGGAAAGGGAGGGGAAAAGGAAGGGGCGGAGGCTCCTGGCACCATCCGCCTGAAAAGAGGGAGGAGGGCCACGTGCAACGGGCACCCCGGGGGAGGGAGGCGAGTCGGTG
Organism: Tachyglossus aculeatus; assembly: GCF_015852505.1. NCBI lineage: Eukaryota > Metazoa > Chordata > Mammalia > Monotremata > Tachyglossidae > Tachyglossus > Tachyglossus aculeatus. Next base: position 25,188,964 of record NC_052098.1, on the reverse strand, counting down.
AGCCCGGTGGTGGTTCTTCGGGTGATCCGGACCGCACATTTGCACGGTGGCTTCCTGAAAGTCGTCCCCCCCCCATCCCGGTTTGCACCAAAATCCCCGGTCACTGCCTTCCCCTCTCTAGCCTACCTCTAGTACATGTCCGCTGGCCCGACCGAGCCCGGGGTGCCGACGGCCGCTGCCCCCCGTGTGCTTGTGTGTAAGGGAATTTTCCATTCGCCGTTTCCTGGGGCAGAGACCGGAGGCTCTTCGCCTCTACCACTCTGATCTCTCCGCTGCACAAATAATCAGCGCTGGGCGATCCAAGTCCCCCCCCCCCCCAAAGGGAAAGGAGGGGGGAGATAGGAAAGGGACCAGGGGTCTGGATCGGGCCGAGAGGTTTGCTTTGGAAAACCACGTCCCTACCGCTCCGCTATTAGGTGATGAACAAATAAATAAGGAAGAAGAAAGGCAGCGAGGAGAAGGTGGGAGGCGGGGGACAGGGAGGGGCTGGGGGGAAATGGAATGTGCGTTTGCAGGAGGAGGAGGAGTGAAGCGATGATTGTGTAATTAAATAATAAACCAGCCCTTAAGTCTGATTTGGAGAGAGCTGCGGCGGGGGCCGGGAGGGTGGAACCGGTGAATTTTTCAACTTCCAAGTTGGCCTCGAAAAAAAAAAAATCCCAGAACAGATAGAGGATTTAGAAGAGAGCGGGAGAGAAAGATTTTTTTTCTCCCCCCCACCCCCCCCACCCCCTTTGGATATTCGGGAGATCTTTTTTTTTTTTTTTTCTTCCCCTTACAGTGGGCGTTTAGGAAGCGGCCCCCTTAAGGTTGCCCGCATAAGACACCGGGAGAGGAGAAAGTGTCGGAGCGGGAGAGAGTAAGGCCGCGAGGAGCGGACGGGGGAGAGCGCGCGGGGCGAAACATTTGCCGCCCTTGGGGAGCAAGCAGACACTCACACATTCTCCTTCTTTCCCTCTCTTTAGCGCGCGCGCCATCGCACACACACGCACACAGTCTTGCAAAGTTTCGCCTCCGATCCCTGCAGGATCTCCCCGCATTGCTCCGGACCGTAACCTTGAACTTGATCAGCCTTGTGACAGCTTTTTTCCCCCCCTTTTCCAAAGCAATCCCTCCCTCCCCCCCCAATCAAACAGCCCCTTCCCACCCCCCCCAACAACAGCAAAACAAAAACAAACCCCCCCCCAAACCCCCGCTGAAAAACAACCAAGAGCAGCAGAAGGAGCCGCAGCCGCGACAGCAGCAACCACCACCACCACCACCACCACCACGGCTACTGCGCCGCGACGGCAAGAGGGTTAAAAGTGTAGATTGGATTTCACCCCGGGAAATCCAGCGCGCGGAGTGAACTTGAATCTTTGGCTATTTAAGGAGGACTGGGTTTGTTGCGAAGTTGCGGGGATCCAGGGCAGAGCCCCGTCCCGATTGATCTCACCTCGGGTCTCAGATGACTGGAAAATGAATAGATGAAATTAGTCCTTTCGAGGCTTTTCTTTGGGATCTCCAGGAAGCGCGTTTTTAAGGCGAAGTCATGATGTACTCTCCCATCTGTCTCACTCAGGTAGGTATCTAAGTTGGATTTCTCTCTCTGGGGCCCATGGTGGTATTGGCTTTTATTCATCATTTGCCTTGAATGCGGGGTGGGAGAGGAAATTAAAGAAGGGCCTAGTTGAAAGTCATTTTCGGTTTGGGGGGCGAGGGTGTAAGAAGGGGAAGGCCGGTTTATCACCGGTGAGAATGCATCTGCGCCTGGAAGGTGGTTGGGTTGTAAATCACGCAGATCCTTTTTTTGGGAAGGGACTCACCAACCTTGAAGTCTGGAAAAGGTGCACTTGTCCATTGAACGTGTGTGCAGCGCTGGAAAAGCGCGCCTGAAAATTTGCTAAGGTGTCGGATGGAGGGGGGCGAAAGGGAGAGGCATGGGGGAAGGATAAAATTCCTCTACAAAGTTTTGGAAACACATTTATGTGGGACCTGCGTGGCTTTCTTTGAACTCCCCTCTTCCTTTCTCTTAGTCTCTGGCAGTATAGGGTGGTGAGAGGAGATGATAGGAGTTGTTTTTTTATTTAAATGAACATTACTAATGTAAATACATGTTTAATTATTATTTAACCTGTTAAAAAATGATGTGCAGAAGGATAACCAAACTGACTTGGAAGCTAGGTACCGGAGCAGTTGCTCTCTCTATTTTGTTGACTGCGATACCTGCTCTAATCTACACTTTTTAAGGCAAAGATGAAGTCTGTGTGATCAGACACCTAATTGCAAATATTATTGGATTTACTGGGCTTCTGTAACTATTGAGAAAGTAAACTGTTGTGGATTTCATGGAGAGCTGTACGTTTTGGGAATATCTGGGCGTAACATGTGGGGATAAGGTAATGTGTCGTTTCTTTTGAAATCATTTTAGCTCTTATTTGGCTCCCCTCCCTCCCAGCCCCCATCCAAAAATTAGGTTTCTGGAAAGAGACCGAAAAGAATGGTATGGATTTAAATCACTTTTTCCCCCTATGATTTTAAGCCACAAAGTCATATGGAAAGTGGCAGGACAGAAGCTACTTGGGAGGCTGCAGGGAATTTGTTATTGCCCTACTGAGAAGTAAATAAAAATCTTCGTCCTATAGAAGCAGCATATTAAAACTCTAAAGCTGTGGGACCATTTTCAGCACTTTAGTTCAAGTCTGTTTTAGGAGGATGTGTGGTAAACTGATGACTGATAACCACTTGCCACCACATTGACATTGAAGACAAATAGTGAAGGAAGTGCGAGCAAGTTTTGGGATGTTTTTAAATTAAAAAAAGCCAATATTATGATACATTTGTGTAATGGACAAATGATAAAGATTTCAATTGTTTGACAATTAGAAACCATTGTAATTCAAAAGGACTGAGGCATTCATAAATTGTGAATGAAGATGAAAACAATGATAAGGCTTATTCAGTGATTGGATACAGTCCTGTAGCTTTTTGGCTGACACATTTTTTATTGTTTATATTTTGTTTGGCATTTGAGCGTGATTGACTTAGATATGGATATTTTCTGCAAGTAATAGTGAACTTTAATTTTAGCGAAACAGTGGAAAAGAAATTAACTGAGCTATTTGCATAGTGGAAAGTGAATGAAAATTCCTAGCCACGGTAAATAACATTGTAGCTGTTAATAGACACCTGTATGTCCTAAGATTTGGCATTGCTTTTGTTATGATCCACTTTTATGATACTTTTAGATCTTTTTGACATGTTAGGATTTATGAACAAGTAAATAATACAAAATAAAGCACCATTTGACTTTTAAAGTTGTGCATATTTGCTCCTACCTGTAAAGTAATGGGCAATGAATTCTTTCCATATCTCACTTATATTCATAACACCTGCTTTTCAGAATCCTCACTGGGAGATAGACTTTATTTCCTCCAGATCTTTACCAAATTACCAGTAGCTTTATGGTGAAACACATATTCAGCAATAGCAGTACATAACGGCTATCCCGGAGTACATACAAACTGCCCCGCCAACACACACACACACACGTATCCATATGGAAGTGTGTGCATATACATATAAGTTTGTGTCTGTACATGTATATATGTAAAACATACACTTATATATGCCCCCACAAAAATATATACTATATGCATACAGACCCACTCCCTTTATGGTCCTACTGCAGCGTGTATAATAGGTACCAGCAAATGCTCTACGCACATATATGTATAGTAGATTGACAAAGAGATTCCTGCTTTCACCTGTTTTAATACTGTAAACATTTTTTTCTGGACTTAAAACATTCTAAAGAAGATTTTATGTAACATATTGCAGCGTACTTATTTTAGCTTTATGTTTAAGATTAGAGTGTTTCTTGATGAATTGTGGCTCAAGTTAAAGGTGCTGTCTCAAAAATCAATTTTAGAAAAGGTAATTAGTCAGTGACTATCTTTATCAGTGACTAGATATTAGTCATTATATGCTTTGTTGGAAGTACTGAATGCCAATACTAGAAAGCTCTTCTAAGATTTGCAAGCATGAATCAGTAGCACATCTGATTGATTAAAAACTTTGTGAAGTAGGAACTCATTCTGAAGCAATAAGGTATGCAGTTTTTAGAATGTAGTCAGAATTCTATGAACATGTTGTTGAAGTTGATATTCAGCTGTTGGAATGCTACTGAATCAGTTCCTGATACTTGCAAGGAAAAAGACTTAGGTCACATACAGTTTTACATTTGCTTATTTGGGTCATGATGAGTATAATCACTCTTTTACCAGGCTTGGTAGGATCCAATTGCTATCCTTTATGCGTTTTGAGGTTCTTTTGAATCAGTTTGTGTTCATTTTTAAAATACTGCAATGGTCCTAGAAGCCTAAAAAAAAATAGTTTTCTTTTACCTTTCTAGATACCATGGTCTCAGAGTGCAGATAAAATTAGTACAGAGTAGTGAGATCAAGACTGCATGGTTTTACATTTTTAACTGCCAGTTTTGAGTCTTCTTTATTTTATTCATACAATATATTTTGATCAAATTGTGGAAGAAGACAAACAGGGAAAAAGTAAATGCATTTTTATAAAAAATTTCCAGGAAGATTACGCTATCTACCTGTACTATAGAATAGTTTCGGTTTGGAAGCTGTATTTCCCAGTGGCTACGCATATGTATGTCCAATTTCCATTTTTGTCCAAAACATTATTACATATTCTACCATTGGGCCATTTGAAAACCTTTCTGTTCATTAATCTTGTATTTTTGCACGCGCATGTGTGCGTGTGTGTGGAAACAACTATGATCTCCATTGGTGTCATATAAAACCACTTAAAGCTGCCACCGAAAATGTCAAATCAACCACATTTTGTAGATGGTGTTTAATATGATCAATAGCAGTCTTCCTTCAGAATTATTTTTATGTACTTATTGAATAGTGTTTCATTTGAAAGGAAGGTAGACAATGAAAGTCTCGCAGATTTTTGATAACACTATTTTGGAGGTACATGATTTTCTTCGCTCAGAATTTTTCATCAGTGAGTAAGCATTACAACCACATAATATTTAGATAGGATAATAAAAACGTCAGCAAATTAAGAAGTGAATGTTTTGCGTTTTCAAAAAGACCTGCAATGAGTGGGAATTGGAAAATTCTAAAATTTGAAACCTAAGAAAATTTTAATTTTCAAGAATCTCAATGCTCACGTATTTACAGCTAGATAAATTTAATCAGTTCTGCACCTGATGTCTTTAAAAGAAAGTGAAATATGAAATATAGTGTTTACCCATTAGCGTGTCTGCCGTGTTTAATACCTGTTAAAACGGTAATGCAGTTTGAGGGTAACAAAATCATTGTTCTAGGGACAAAGTTTTGTTTTCTTTTTTTTTAAAAAAAAACCAACCTCTAAAAATTTTCTAAATCTTAAGCAAGCAGTCCCTAAATCCAGAGCAAAAATGAATCAGGTACTGTACATGTTGTGGGAAACTTCAGTTCTGACAAACATTGTATGTCCTAATTTTTTCTAGAAGTGTTTCATTGTGCATTTATTTTAGAGCGAAAAAATAAACTTTCTATACTTACAGAGAAAGCAAAAAGCATGGCATCCAAAAGTGTATGGAGATAGGGAGGTCTTATCATGGATTGTGGTTACTCAGAGCTGGGCTGCCTTCCCACACAAAGAACAGATTGTGGTTTAACTCTTTCCATGGCCTAGTTTTATGTACAAGCATAGTAACCGAATTGTTCAAATCTCTGCTGGAAACTACTGATCAGTTTAATGATTTCCTCTGTGGCACTTTGTTATGCTTCATGCTGTAATGTAGTCATCTGCATCGTATATTGTTATACAATTTGAATTCAGTTTGTTTTTCTGCTGAAGGTATTTTTAAGGCACTATGTGAAATGTTTTGAACGGCTGCAGTATTGATCTTGTGTATATGCGCTTGGGGAGTTTACATTAAAGTATTAAATGTTCTTTGCATATTGGTTTCTAGCGTTTAAACACTTAATAGTAATTAAACATTCTAATAATAACATATTATTTAAAGGCCGATTGATAAGATGAATAGAATTGTAAAGAACATTTCCTCCTTTATGAGATCATTAGTTGTACTTTTTTTTACCTAATGGAATTAATCAGTCTGCTGATTACACATAATTCATTCCACATTTGTCAGGGCAACTAACATTAATTTATAAACTGTAACTTGGGATATGATCACTTAGAGAAAGTTCTTTTGTGGTTTTGGTGACAGAGTACAATCAACGTGACTAATAGCTTAAACGCTTAAAAATAAAGCAGTGGTAAGAGATATTTCCTCTTTTGCTGTAAATCTTGGATTATTTTATTTATATAATGTGAGTTCACAGAATTTGAAGAGTTTAGTTTTTTCTGGAGAGTTATAGGTATAGACATGTGAACATGCGTCCATCCAGTAATGAAAAAAACGGGCGACATTTGGGAGTAACATAAAATATCCTTGGTTGGGGGGGGGGGGGAATGAGCTCTATCTAAAGCAGTCAGCAAAGGCAGAAAGAATTTCTGAACTTTTAAGTGAGCCATATGATTAGGAGGGATAAAGATCCTCCCAACACGTGTGTGTGTAGATGCACATTGAAGTATAGAAAGTGAATTGAACAGATTTCACAAAAGCAATATCTGGCCTGTGCTATACCTCTAATGTCACCCTGGTACAGCATGTAGAAACACCAAGAATGTAAAGTTTGTGCCAAGTTGCCATTTTTCATTGTCCACTTCAGATTGAATTTTAAGGGGTTTAGAATAATTGCTACACTCATGTGATCAGTTAACAAATTAACCGACACTGTGGGGCTTCAGATCCCATTAGTGAAGGTGCCGGAAGAACATTAATGTAATTTCTGTTCTCAGCGTTATAAACTTCTTATTTTATGAAGTTGGAAAGTTCAAGAAAAGCAACGTAGAGGTCCAAGTATGGAAACCAGTTCAGTGCTTTACACCCCTGCACGCGATGTTTTTTGCCCCCTTTCCCTAACTGTATACTGGTTTCTCTAGTTACCACTACTGGAATGGTGCTGTTCAGTGTAGGAATGTTGGACGTTTGATAAGAAAATGGATCAAGTTTAATGGCGCATGCTCTTTGTGCCACCAGCGGTCTCTTGCTGAGAGCATGCTCCAAAAGAGGGGACTGTGGGGCACTACACTGAGCATGTATATGCTTTGTGTTTCTGTGCCACAGAGAAGAGAAATGAACTGTGCCATCGCTCCTGCCTTCTGAACAGCTCCGCTCAGAATTTTTTAAAAAATCTCACTGTGCTTTGTAAAATGGTACTGCCTATCAACTAATACGTCCAAAATTTAAATGTTAGATGCGAAATACCTCGATCATGCCTATGTTAATGAAAGATGAAGTCTGTATGCCATGATACTGGGTAGAGTAAGAAGGGGATATTCGGGCTCTGACACCCTCATTTGAAGAAAAAAAAGTCCCGAAATGCTAACGTGGACAAAATAGGCAGTCCAGAATCCTTTTTTCTCTTGTTCTGCTGGTGTAGTAATTGTACACAATAAAAGGAAATCATGCAGACTTTCACAAATGAAGTTAACGTGATATTGTATTTTGTATTTGTGAGAATTGTGCCTTAATTTTTCTGAGTTTTTGAGAGGAACTGACTTTGCGCTTTCTCCTTCTTCCCTCCCCTCCTTCTTCCACAGGATGAATTTCACCCATTCATCGAGGCACTTCTTCCACATGTCCGTGCAATCGCCTACACTTGGTTCAACCTGCAGGCTCGAAAACGCAAGTACTTTAAAAAACACGAGAAGCGAATGTCAAAGGATGAGGAAAGAGCAGTCAAGGATGAGCTACTTAGTGAAAAGCCTGAAATCAAACAGAAGTGGGCATCCAGGCTCCTCGCCAAGCTGCGCAAAGATATCCGCCAAGAGTACCGGGAGGATTTTGTGCTCACCGTGACTGGGAAGAAGCACCCATGCTGTGTATTATCCAATCCCGACCAGAAGGGTAAGATTAGGAGAATCGACTGCCTGCGACAGGCTGACAAAGTCTGGCGTCTGGATCTAGTCATGGTGATCCTCTTCAAAGGCATCCCCTTGGAAAGTACGGATGGAGAACGGCTCATGAAATCCCCACATTGCACAAATCCAGCACTTTGTGTCCAGCCACATCATATAACAGTATCAGTTAAGGAGCTTGATTTGTTTTTGGCATACTACGTGCAGGAGCAAGGTAGGAGCAGATTGTTGTTTCTGTTTCTGAAGGATCTATTTAAAGCCCAATTTTAAAACAATTCTCTGAGATATATATAGTTATGTGTGTGTGTGTGTATATGTGTGTGTGTGTGTGAGAGAGAGAGATACCTTACATACATGAAATAAATATATACACCGACTCAAACACAACATTTTTTGTATATGACTGTAGATTCATATGCGGGTATCCCCGCAGAGGAACACTGCCATGTACAAGCTACACAGCTATAGATATAACACGCATGAATAGAAGTGCTTCAGAAACCCTAGGAAAGAGGTATGTTTTCTTTGAAAGAATCACTTCATGAAAAAATAGTGCTTATTCAAAAAACAGTAACTACATATATGACATTTTAGCTTATCTTATCAAATGAATTTATCATAGCAATCATTCTTCCAACTTAATATATATCTACAAATATGTGCATTTTTATATGCATTTGGAAATATGAGTTCTTAGTTTTTCTATTACCCTCCTCCCTTTAGTACATTTTTCCAGATCATGTCCCTCAGAACTTTGAAAAATGAAATTAAAGATGCTCTCTGTTATTTAAAGGACCTGGTATTCAAAGACATATTGGCTATCTGTGTTGATGGAATACTCAGTATACCAATCAGCACTCAGTTTTGATTGAGCAACCACTCCATTTGTTTCATATAATTCGTGCTATTAAATTTTGCCACTAGACTGAATGTCCAGATCAGCCTTAACTTTGAAAGGTTTATTTTTACAGCGCAAATTCATGGGAACGTTTTGAAATTCCTCAAACAAAAATCAAATATAAGCTACACTGATTGTTCTGTTTTCTGATACTTTTGGAAAAGTATTGTGATAAAATATATAGTCCTAATTAAAAAAAAATTAGAAAGCGATTTTGATGCACTGGTACTGTGACTCATTCATAAGCAGGTGTTCATAGCTAAGTTATCCAGTTATCCAGAGTTGGGTTTTGTTTTGTTTTTTCAGTTCATGAAAAGTGTATGTGACTCAATTCTCCTCATGCGCAATTTCCTCTTAATAGTAATAGTTCTCCCTGGCTTCTAGAAATTGTTTTAGAATTTAGAAGTCTCACATTAGTGACTTTTCCACAGTAGTAAATTATTTATTTTTTAACAACATATCCAAAGTGGATTAAAGTTAAATCTGCCACAGATGGTGGGCCATTTCATAACTTGCCCTAGTGGTACGCAAAAATGGCTTGTAGAAAGCCATATAACAGGCTATCTTATGCCCATTTTCAAACTTTGATGTTTAACTGGTATATGGTATATAAATGTGTTTTATTAGTAACAGATATAAAATATCAGTGTGATATTTTAAGCTCTGGAATCTCTGCATTTGTTATTGTGTTTGCATTTTTAATTTATCACCTTGCTTCAGAACTGTGATGGATACAATTTTTTTGGAAAATGATACAGTTTTCTTAAATATGAATTCAGAAACATTTATCATAGGATTCTCTCATTGCTGGTATGTATTCAGTATTTTTCAGCAGGGAATTGCATCCGCCACATTTAGGTACTTAAAATGTCTCAAAGCCTGCAAAGAATGAATTTAGAAAAAAAAGTCCAAAATTGGTCCATATTTACCCTAGATTCAAGAATGAAAGATCTTAAATGTAAATCATATTCAAATTGACATCTAACCTCCAAACGTACAGTATCGAAGTACTTATAATATTGGCTTCTCATTTGTTTGTTAGATTGGGTGTAGGTATGTCCCCGAAAGTTAAGTTGAACGTTTTTGAAAATTAGGACAGAGAGGGACATGCGCACTCTTAAATGCCACTCACTTTTTAAGTTAATAAAAGGCTGTTCTTTGAAGAATGTGTGTGCGTGCACATGTTTGTGTGTGCACATGTGTGACTGTGTGTGTTTGTGTGTGTATGTATGTATGGGGGGGGCGGGATAGGAGGGGTGGCTGCCAGCTCCGTTGATTGGTTGAGCTGACACTAAGAATTCAGCTTTAGAACTTGAGATAGACTGACTATATGGAAAATACACGGATACTGTCTATGTTAAATAAGCCATTTCTAGGTAAATGTGCTTGAGAAGAATAAATTGATTTTCTTATTTTTAAAGCATCCATTCTGAGAATATTTTTATTATTTTATGCTCTGCATCGTTTGTATCTCTTACTACTATTCCAGTGCATCACTCTTCTATTTGTTGGTTCTTTAAAAAAAGTCCGATCATAATACTTTGGGGTTTTTTCTTTTTTCAAAAATCTGTATCTTTTTCCTCTTGAAGAATTGGTTGATTAGGTTATTTTGCAGTGCAACTGGTTAAAGAAGCCAGGTTTTAAAAGCTAAACCTATACCCAATCAAAGTACTACACCTCTCGCATAAAGACTTCTTATTCTTTCTGTAAATACAGAAAAGACTATTTAACAATTAAATAGGGAAGCACAAATGAAAACATGAAAGAAAATTCAGAAATGAAAAATGTAATGTTTGGGATTGAAAAGGAAGATGATTATTTTTTTCTTCAACTTTAAATGATTGGGAGAAAACATGAGGAAGAATAGAGTGCCAATGATGGTTGCCAGTGGCACCAGGATTGGCATCAGACCTTCTTTGTTTAGCTTAGGATGCTTGTGATTTGTTAGTTGGCATCCGCATTGCAGTGTGGAGTAATATTACAATATATTGACAATTTCCAGATCTAGAAATGTCAATAGTCCTTTTGGTTATTTATAGATGATCACATATTGCATCTCTTCAGGAGGAAGAAATAAAGACCAGCTTCTAATAAAGCTTCATTGTTGACCAACTCCTTATGGATTTCCTTTTCTCATTCGGTTCAGCTCTGCGCTTCACGTTTCATGCTAAGAGCATCTTCTTTTCCAGCATACAGAAAAGTTAGAAATAATTTAACATAAACTGTGGTCCTCCAGCTGTCAGTAGCACAGTTTGGAGAAAGAAACTGTGAAGTTTTATTATTTTTTAAACACCTAGGTCATTAAGTAATTTAACGTCAAAAGATCACAAGACTGTATTTTATTTTAAGAAAATCTCTTTGGGATTCTTCCACTTGTCTCTGTCTTCATTTATTGCAATTTATTCAGTTGTAGCTTCTCATTAGATTAGCAAGCAGTTATGATGAATACAGCTGTTGAGAAAACAGTATTTTTTTCACTAATAGCATTTATCATCTGGGAGGAACTGTATATATAAGTTGATTCTGAGTGCTACGCTTATGCTGTGTTCCGTTTCTACAAGAACCGCCATTTTGTTTGTCAAGTGCCAGAAGAGGGGAAAAAAAAAGGCAGACAATGTGCTTGATGCCAATAATGGTTGCCAGTGGCACCGAGGTTGGCATCAGACCCTCTTTGTCTAGTTGCTGAATGCCTTTGATTCGTTGGTTGGCATCCGCATTGCAGTGGGCACATTGGAAAGTTTTTGACAATCACTGAATGAAAACTGCTGTACTTGTTTGCTGCAGAAAACCTTAAATGAAACACATCCCTTCTTTTTATAGATTTATTTTACACCGCAACAAATTGAAAAAAAACTGTAGTAAAACTCGTCTCTTATTTGTTAAAGTACAGTAGAATTTTTCAGCAATTTTCACCTACTGAGTATTTCTCTCCCGTATTATCTTTCCTGTTGTTTTCCTAGAAATAAAAAGCAGACCTTGAATTACTACTGTAGAAGAGCGGGGTACCTTGAGAAATGTTGTGGTATATTAATAGACTGAAGTGATAGGACATGCAGTATTCATTAGTAACCCTTTTTGTATTTTTATCACAGCAGAGTGTATTGCTTATGCTTGACAACTCGCTTTATTTTCAAGCTTGTAGTTTTTATAATACAATAAGCATTTTATATATATGTATAAGCAAAATATACATATGGAATTATTTCCATAATGTAAATGTCTACAATCCTAGATCTATAACATTTTGGCTCGACGGAAGTTAGTAATTTCTGGATTTCTCAGTTCTACATCAGAATGCTACTAAATTCCCAGCTCTATAATTCTATTATAAAGCAAACCAACTAAAAGGCTAAATCATTCCTGTTGAAGTTTCCTAGATAGCATTAATATTGCTTTCTGGTTAACCACCATTATCTCATTAATTAATAAGAAGGATTAGCAGTTCTACCCAAAGGGTTGCACAGAAGGAAGTCTGGCCTACGTGAGTCCCTGAATTGCCAGACTGTGTCCTGTCTGATGGGGAGGGGGGTTAAAAAAAAGGAAGGGAGAGCGGCCAGGCGGTGGGCTTTCTATTAAGTAGGGGAGAGATGACCAAAAATTCATCTTTCACACCGCTGTAGGAAGCATACAGATTTAAAGAGCTAACAACCATTGCCTATGCAGGCTACTTTGAGACAGGCTACAGTTTAAACTAAGGGTTAATCGATTTTTGTAAGGTTCTTTGCACTTTTAGTAATCATGTTTTTACAAATTTGAATAAACAACAAAAGTCTTTCAGAATAATGCATCTGATTTTTAAATTGAAGTTTCCTTCATGAAACGGATGTGACCAGATCATTGAATGGTGAACTTTATTTTTTAATGTTAATTCTTTGCATAATTAGTGCATTTTGCTAGATTATAAAGTGTGTGACTTCTTTTCTGGGCAAGTTGTTCTCTTAACAAATGACATGGTCAAATTAGCATTTGTGAGTCGGTGATAAGCTTTTTTCTTTGATTTTTTTATTTTTTAAATTTTTGAGACAAATTTAGGTTTTTATTAGGTATATGAGTCACGTGATCCTTATTTTTAAACCCTTTAATAGAAAGCTATTTTGGAGAAATTCCTCACTGAGATTCCTTAAAAAGAAAAAAATGCTCTTTAGAGTTGGTGCAAATGAGGCAGCTAGCCCATGATAGTTTGTATCTGTGAACTGGAAATTATTGAAGTGAATGCATTCAGAATGTGTGCAGCAGGAAAATAAATTGGGTTAGATGAATATTGTTCTCTGTTTCCACTTAACGACTGTCCTCAGCTGAACTCATTGCACCGTAGTATACATTTGTTTGCACTCTAGCTTCTGATTTTCAAGATAAATCTGTGCTCTTATTGGCATGCCTTGCTCAGGGATTTAATGGGACCTTCATGGGGAACGTATAATTAAAGATAAGATATTTAGCAATTTCCTCACCGATAAGAAGGAAACAATGTCTAGGGGCCCAGGGGTGAGTCCTTTTCACTCAGTGGTGTCCCAGACACAAAATAGATTCACCAGACAGTTCTAGAGTGAAACTATTTGCACCCGGATGCTAGCTGGGAAAGCTTGGCATCTGTGCATTGATATGGCCAAGCGAGCTCTAAAATTGGTATTAATATGACATCACTCTTCTAAAGGAGAGTGGGAGAAGCAAAAGGGCTCATCTGTTACGTCAATTGTGGTTTTAAATATTTTGAAAATATGTAATAGTCTACTTGCTAACACAAGAAACGAAGCAAAAACATGCTTTTTGCAGTGCTGAAACAAAATGACAAGATATATTGCTGAAATTTAAATATACATTTAGAGTCTGCATGTTTAAATTTACAAATATAATGCGGTAATGCACTGTGCTCTCTATCCGGAATGTGGAAACATGTGAAGGAGCAGAAATAATGGGCATTGTTAGGGAAAATGGCCAATTTGGTAGAAGTGTATGTTTTTGTAATAGTTTCCTACTGGTTCTGAAGAAGTTGGACTTACTGATAAAGCCATTATATTTCATTCTTAAAGTTATAGGAAATTTACGAATTTTCGGGGAACCCAGGCCTATTTATAATTTCACAAACTTTTGATATGTTCAGTGTTTTAAAGTACTTTTTCCTAGGGTTTTATTTGGGATAACAACTTGTATTCATTTATACACCTCACACACACTCCCATGCAGTGCAGTAATACGCTTGCAGCGTTTTTTCTCCTTCAAATTTAAGATCAAGATTTTTTCAGCTATTAAAATAAAAAAAGAAGAATTGTACCAAACAGTTGTTTGGCAATGATTAAATGATTTGGAGCAATTTCATTACAAATCACTGGCAAAGGTTTCAGGTATCTATTTTGCTTTGGTGTAAGTTCCAACACCAATGAATTGTTTGAACACATCCGCTTTGGTCATTTAAACTAAACAAGACATATTGCATCATATAGCATGATTCCTGATACCAAGGCTAAGACTTTAGACCAACAAAATTTCTCGAGGACCATGTTTTGAGGAAACCTGTGTTTTACCTCTCCTATATTCCCTCAAATTTGCATGTCGTATATATTGAGGATTCATGTTTTTATAATTATTAAATCTATATTTTAGATAAGTTTTTTAATATGCATTTTCAGTTCCCTGTTAGGTTCAGCCCTAAACAGCAAGTTGCACAATGTAGTTTTCATTAAAATCAGATGACAATTTTTGCCTTCACACACTCTTGGGCCACTTCTATTTACTTAGGTGGAATTGGCTTTTTGAAGCTGTCGTTTGAAAGTAGCTCACTGGGAGAGAGGTATAGGAATCCCTTGGAATTAGAAATTAAGAAGAACAATGTAGTTTCTGAAATTTTAGTAGTTTCCATTGCTAATAGTGGATATGGAAAATGATGATTTACAAAAACATAAAAATAGGAGGATAGGAAGTTATGTTAAAGTGATGTGTGAAATAAGACAGAGTCTTAACATTTTAAAGGTGTTTCTTGACTTTGTCTCAATCTAGTTTCTTGAAACTTCCAATATAATTTTTGGAATAACAATGAAGATACTTCTAAAGGTAAATGGAAATATACATCACAATTTGAAATTCCTAGAGTTAAACTTTTAAATTTATGGGGAGATTATTTTACAGAATGAATTCTAAAGCAGAATAAAGGTATAGACAACATGATTAAAACATTTAAGTAATTAAAGCTTTCCCTTTTTTCCCCATCCTGTGGCAGGGGAGTAACATTAGAAGTCTCAAACAGGGGAATAACTTTAGAAAGCTCAAGGACCAGCAGTTATATAAATTCTGGTAAGTTACGGTGCCTGGCATCTCAACACATGAAGGTGTCCAAAGAATCAAATTATCTTTTGTGTTGCAAGATGGTAGGGGTTTTTTTTTAAACACTCTTTGTGTTCTTGAACCTTAATTACTGAGTATGATACACTTAGTTCAACCACACTTGGATTTGGATTAGAAAGGTGAATGTAGTCGAAGGGAGCCTATGTGATTGATTAGCAGTATTAGCCTGAAAATAACAGGATATATCCCTATATTGTATTTTAATGGTTTGGAGATTTTTGCCCCCCTCCCCCCCCCCCACCCCCCGCACAAATGAATTGGAATTAAAAGCGATTAATTATTTGGCCAAAGGTAGAAAAATCTTGGAATTGTATTGAAGGCACAAGGGTCACAATCTAAGGAAACAGTAAAACTAAGAAAATGAAAATTTAGGAATATTTGTGCAGGAAATATATAATACGCCCACAGATCCCTGTGCAGTGATCGTAAGCAACATCAAATCACAACCAAATTAAAGAAGTGGGAATCATGATTGTACACTTGGAGATATGTGGTGATGTTTGAGGACATTTGTTGAATATTGCCTAGATGTTGAGTGTTTAGAGAACTCCATCTTTAGTTCAGAGTACATTGTAAGTTTTTGATGAAGCACCATTTAGTATTGAGGAAATTGATTTACACATGAAAAATAGAATGAGGGAAAATTATTTAATACCAAATATCTGTTTTAAAAATTCCATTTAATTGCAATGTTTGCATTCCAGTTAATTCTTACTCTGTCAAGTGGATTTAAATTGATTATTGGCAGTCAACAAGTGTGAGATATTCTGGAAATAACCTGCTACTTGGAGAATGGTGGATTCAATACAGATTTGACTTATAAACTGCATAGGACAGATGCAAAGAAGAAATTTTTGTAGTGCTAAGCGTCCCTTTGTCTGGAAATTGTGAAATTTTTAATGAGAATGTGTTAAAAGCAGACATTAAGAAACAGCAATTGGTAAAAGAACATAGCTCTATATGCATAAGATTGTCATTTATGTCAATTGTGATAGCTTAAGTGTGGGGATGAGGAGACAAATTAACCAAGGAATCTAGTGAATCAAAAGTGTGAAAGTAGTTCCTCCATAGGACAACTTGGATTTTATTATTCTGACATCTGTAGTTTCTGGATGGATTACCTTAAATTTGCTATGCCATGTTAAAAAGCCTTGTTTTACGAGGTCTGTCGCAGCTTCTGGCCTTGGTGTCAGGAACCCTGCTACGTGATGCAACATGTCTTGTTCAGTTTAATTGACCAAAGCTGATGTGTTAAAACAATTCATTTGTGCTGTAACTTATGCTCAGGCTAAGTTGCTACCTGAATCCCTTGACCTTGACTTGTCTGGGTCACGAAATGGCTGCAAGCCATTTGACCTTTTCATTGTTTAGTAGTGTCACTGTTCCCTCTTATTCTTTTATGGTAATAGCTGACAAAAAGGCCCCAACCCTGACTTTACACCCCAGTGGATTCAAGGCGTCCCTCTGGAGTAGTTGTGTCTTCTGTTTGACATGGTTTGGCTGTAGTAGTGGCTTGCTTTTGTTTGCCGACAGTGATGGGGACAAATTGGCAGCCTTTTTTTGGTACAAAAGGTGGGGAGAAGGTTTCTGTGGCTTTAGAAAGATGCTGATTCTCTTGATACTCTCTTTCTATTTTACTTTTGTAGGATGCCCAATTTGTCACATTTGTTTTTTACACTTATGTGTTGCTCAATTAGGGATTCCCAGTATAGGCTGAAATCTAACTTTATTTGGACACTAGATTAAGTAGGTTTAAGTCCAAAAAAAGACTGGACATAAAGTTTCATATTATAAACATACAGTAGGTGAAATCTTCAGAATACAAAAAGAAATCGGGAATAAACTGTAGTGGCCAGTTCGCTTCTGAATTGTTTTACTGTTCTGTGTTTTTAATCATACACCCATTATTGATTGAGGTAAATATTATATTGATTTGAAGAGACATCTGTGATTTGCTGAATGTCACAAAAGCAGGGATCCACTACTGAACAAATACAATAAATGAGTTGCCTAAGGAACTGCTCGTATGGGACATAAATTTGTATTTGTATTGGCCTTGAAATTTAAAACTGAAATTGTGTACTAAATTTACACTAAAAATATCAGAACTTACTATCAACAAATGTAATTTTTTTACCCTTCTGAAGTTGTGAGGCTATATGCTTTAGATATTTTTCATGTAAAAAAGTGAAAATCCAAGCAATTCCACTCTATTCTTAAATCATGGAGAGAAGGAATTTTAAATTAACATGTATATTGATATAGATGTGTATTATATTATATGTATATGTGCTTATAAAAAAATGAGTATTTTGAGAACTGTTGGAGACATTGTATTGAAAATGAATAGAGAGCTCTGACAACAATTTAGAAATAGTGGATTTTCCTGACTATCTTCAACCTGCTGTTTTTTTTTAGGTCTGTACACTGTAGAGAGTAATGCCCACCTTTCCTTCCGATGAGAGTGCACTGGGGATTTATGGAATGAAGTACAGTAATATAGTCAATTCTGAATGATTTGTAGTAAGAGGAATAAGTAAAGCATGTGTAATTGAAATCTACAAATAACCCCACACCATTTTATTAATCTATTATTAAGGCTTTCTTCTCCACCAAAAGTTTTGCCCGATCACCTGACCATTGGCAGAATGGTCCAACTTGAATCTCATCTCATCTCTCTCTGTCCCTGAACTCCCTCTGGGAAAGGTGCTTACAAGGTGCTTATCATAAATTGGGTAGCAGGAGAGAAAAAAGTAGAAACAAGGGACCTGGATAATTAGCCCCTGAATGAAATTAAGATGGCTATATTAAAAACATAGCTAACAGGAGTGTGTAAATAAACAGTTTCATGTTGGTGATGGGACTGTTACATGAACCCGTGATCTGAGGGTCACCTTGTATTTTAACATGCAAACGTGTTGATGCATTCTTTTCTAATAATTGGGTAAATAAAAAATTGCCCAACACATTTTGAAAAATTATTTCATAGAGCAGAAACGTTTTTCACATAATAATATTTGCCCCGACCGGATGGGGAAGACAAATATTGTTTTAGTGAAAAGGTGTCCTTAACTAAGGTGGAATAAATGGTGTCATCCTAGAAATTAGTACTAATTTTCACACTTAGAAAACACTCACACTTTTAACAAAAAATGCAAGAAACATTTTTCTTTCTTTTTTTCCACAGTGTTTGAGAGGTCACTGTTTGCGGAACGTTGTACTGTAGGCGGTGGAAAATAGAAGACTAGATCTTGTGCCTGTCATCAAAAGGCTTACTATCTAATTTCATGGGCTAAATCTGTGATGAATCAGACATTACAGGAACATGTGGATGGGTCATTCTTGTAAAGCAAGAGTAGACTGCTCATTTTTAGATGCGCTTAATCCTGAGGCTTTCATTTTTTTTTTTGTAAATGACCTTCAGTTGTGCAGAAACCTTTCAAAAGATTTAATTAGTAACTTAAGATGTTTTAATCTTATTCTAACATTCACCTTCCCGTCCGTTGCTTAAATCGTTGCTTAAATTAAATGCTTAAACTTCCTTTACTTTTAAAAAATACTTTAGACTTTGCAAAGTATTAGAGCACTGTAGGAAAAGTTAATATTTTTTTTGCAATTAAAAAGTTTCCTTTAATTTCAATATGTTCACATAAAAAGTGGAAAGATGAATAAATAACCTTTCTATTTCAAATTGGATCCAAGTACCGTGGCAATGTAGTTTAGTGTTAGTCGAGAGTAAACATTAAAAGTTATTTTATTGTTTGCTTATTAGTTAAATAATAACTAGGGTGTGCGGAAAGTCCAATTTGAAAATCAAGTAGTCTAGGTGCAAGGCCACACATTTTTAAGTAATTTATATCTTTTTAACATCTTCAGAGTTGAACTAATGAGTCCTATCTTCACTAATACACAGAGCTATCTAGACTTTGTAGATTTCAATGATTTGTGCACTGATGAACATTTTAGGAAGTTTTAGAATTTAAGGTAATTACTTGATATAATCTGAAAAGGCAACCAGAACCCCCAGAATGATATGAATACTCTATTGCCCCTGAGGACAAAAATGATTCATTTTTTGCTTTCCCTAATGTACCTGGAAATGTTTGCTTAAATGCATGTTTTAGAAAGTTTGCATAATCCCCATAAGGGCTTAACATGTGTGCACTTGCTAAATTTTATCATTTCTGTGCAGTTTCCCATAGCTGCCTGCACATCCCTTGAAATTTGTAGGTGGTAAAATTTGAATATTTCATGAAATGATTTACAGTTAACATGTAACAATTTTTGTTCTGTTTACAGACTTCAAATAATGGAAAAGCTGCTTAGAGTAATATGAGGATCACTGGCCTTTCAGTAATTAAATAGACTTGTTATACTGTATTAATCCTTTTTGGAACATTTGGAATGACTTCTTTGCACTAACAAACCCACTATTAAGGCCTTCAATTAATCTGCTTTTTGTCCCCAGTGTTTATGTAATAAGAAGCCATGTGTATTGAAAACCACATTTCAGGTTAGGACCATGGTAGGATAAGTGAAATTATGTTAAATTATTAGAAAGGAATGACAATAGTCTAACAGTGGAGATGAAGTTAGGAAACTATAGTAGGAGAAAGGGAATGTACACCATGAGTTTTGACTATCACTAAATACTAGGTTTTAGTTAAGCTAGATTTAAAGTAAACAAAGAGTAGACACAACGATTAATGCAACATTAGTGCAAATCAGATGATGAGGCTATTAACAGCTAAATTTGTATTCAAATATCTCATCAATCATTAGACTATTCAGGTTGGTGGTGTGAGGCTTAATTTCCTCCTTCTTGTTTATGTGAAATACCTTGATATCATGGAATTCCACAAAATAATTCCATATAAAAATTAGTTAAAGAAATGATTTAAACTGGGATAAACTGCATGTTTATCTCGGGTGGGATCTCATGAAAATGGTGGGTTTTCTGAGTAGTTTGGGACCAGTTTAGACCCTTATTCCTGAAACCAGTTAACACACAGGCAGGCAACATGATGTGGCAACAATATTAGATCATGCAAATGAGACTACTGAATAGTAATAGTTATGGGCAATATTTTGGAAAACACTGATTAGTGGCAGTTTTATTACAGCAAATGTATGTATCAAGTCCCCAGATTTCATTGTAATGCACTGAAAACAGATGTCAAAGTATCCCAAATGGAATTTAATGGTGAATCTACATACTGCATGGAAAGTACAAACAAACTATTTAGAATTCTAAATTATTTAATCGTGTTAAAGTGCTTGAAATTATATTGGTTGGATTTAAAACATTTCTTCCTTTTACTTTTTGCTTGTAGGTGCCGATGACAGATTGTTCCTTTATTTGAAGAGAAATGAATAGGATGCGTATGATAGGGTGGGAACACATTCATCTGTTTGCTGGGAGCAAAGTTGCTCTATGCACCTTGAAATACAAGGGTTATTGAATTTCACATTTTATTAAAGGAAGCACTATTGGAAACAGACTTTAGATTTCCACTAGACTCCTCCACTAGATTGTAAGATCCTTGAAGGCATGGATCATATCTGCTAACTCCTCTATTGTATTGTACTCTTTCAAGTGCTTATTGCAGAGCTCTGCATACAGTAAGGACTCAATAAATACCATTGAGAAATAATTTGGAAACTGGTTAGTGGAGTTACCGTCAATACTTTTGCATATGCCATTGTCAAATCATAGCCTACATACACATTATCAAGAGTACTCAAGAAAGTACTCTTGATTAATAATGCATATGATGATTTGGTCCCTGGGCCATTGTTTTGAAGCTTCACATTTCAAAGGCCAATATCTAGAACAGATCTCAAGTTGCTTTGTTTATTGAGAAATTTGAGATTGACATTATTTGTAGTTGTCTCTAGTCAAGGAGCTACAAATTCATACACTTATTCATAACTTCACATGGACGTAAGATCAATCAATCAATCGTATTTATTGAGCGCTTACTGTGTGCAGAGCACTGTACTAAGCGCTTGGGAAGTACAAGTTGGCAACATATAGAGACGGTCCCTACCCAACAGTGGGCTCACAGTCTAGAAGGGGGTTAAAGTAAGTATTAGAAAGATGAAAAATGCTACTTTGAAAATCGGTGGAAAATTTTCAAATTTTAACTTTTTTTCCTTCCAAGAAGATACTTGGAAGAAAGTACAGAAATATCAATTAAATAGATTGGCTGAATTTCATTAGGTCAAGATTTTAGTTTCTCCCTCTTCATCATCATCATCATCATAATCATCAGTAATATTTATTGAGCACTTTGTGCTTGGAAGAGTACAATAGAGTAAGTAGTCACAATCCTTGCCTGCAAGGAATTTACAGTCTAGTCTTTTTTCCATGGTATTTGACTCTCTGGTTATTTATTGTCAGTGTTTATTAAGCATTTATTAGAATATGTGCAAGCACTGTGCGAAATGCTGGAGTAGATACAAGATATCAGCTTGAACACAGTTTACCCAAACGTTTTGAGCTCTTTGAACGAAACTACATAGAAAAACCCAAGGACTAGCATTACAGGACTAACCCATGGACCAATCATCCCAGTGTTGTGTCTCCAACAGTGACTGCAGAATGCTTAGAGGAATGACTTAATGGTTGCCTTTCTGGACATCCTAATGATTAGGGATGTAACTTTCACCCTCCCTAACATTTTCTCTACATCCCTCACTTTCTCTCTAGTGACCAGTTGGGCTTTTCACATAGTAAGCGCTTAATAAATGCCATCATTATTATTAATTTATACACCCCCCCCCCCCATGAACCTACTGCTATTATTAGCCTGTATAGTATAAGGAATTCTGTATACTCTGTTTCCATGGTTTGATCCCTCTGCCTTCGAGCACACGACAATTCTGTCAGTCAGTCATACTTATCGAGTGTTTACTGTGTGCAGAGCACTGTACTAAGTGCTTGGGAGAGTACAGTATACCAATATACAGACACAGTCTCTGCCCACAACGAGCTTCCAGTCTCGGGGGACTGTGTTCTCTGCTCACCCTACCACACCTTTAATGCTTTTAAGGATTTTTATAAGCTCCAATCATGTCCACTTTCAGCCTACATTTTTCTAGACTGGAGTCCTAACTGCCTAGTGGAAAGAGAACAAGACTGGGAGTTAGGAGACCTGGGGTCTAAAGCCTTGCTCAGCCACTTTCCTGTCGTTTGACCCTGGGCAAGTTACTTAACTTCTCCGTACCTCAGTTTCCTCATCAGGAAAATGGGAGTTAAATGCTTGTTCTCTCTCCCCGTTAGTCTATGAGCCACATGTGGGTAAACACTCTGATGGGATTGTCTTGCATCTACCCCAGTGCTTAGTATATAGAAAGTGATTAATGAACACTATTATTATTGTTATCATCTTTTCAATAGTCTATCTTTATATGAAAGTTTCTCCATCCCCCTGATCACCTGATTAACCTTCTCTGTATCTTCTCCAGCTCAATTGCATCCTTCCTCAACTATGGTGACCCAAACTGCATGTAGTATTCCAGGTGTGGGTGTTTCCTGGCTTCGTATAGTTGCAGAACTATCTTTTGTTTTATTCCCTATTTTCTGCCTGAAGCTGCCCAATTTTAAAGACTAATGTTGCAATGAAGAAAGGAAAAAATATTGGAAAAAATCACAGGGAAGTCCTGATTATATGAATAGATTATATTTGGCACAGGCATGAGAAAATCGATACCGGAAGTGACTTGAAGAAAGTGCACTCTTTTTGGAAGTCAGTTATTTAAAAAACATTTCTGTCATTTCCAAGTTACACATGAAAATACACAACATGAAAATCAGTTGGGTAACAGAAAATCCTGTGCATACATTAGGGGTTTTTGATAAGGCATCATCTGGGGTGCCACTCCCTGAAAAGCAATTGAAGGGCCAGGAAGAGTGTGCTTAGGGGAGCTTTAGGGTGGAGCAGCAAGGGGTCAGGTAAAGATTCCTGCCAAACTGGGGAGAAAAGAGGTGATGGGGGACTGATTTTTTCCAGATATGGTAGGGAAGGAGGTCAGGGGAATTAAGTGTTGAGATTGAGAGATGTCAGGGTCAGTCTCTTCCTGTTTGTCTTTCCCTCCAACTCTCTACATACCTCTAGACTGCCCCACCATCCTTTCCTTCCTTCCCTTTAATCATGCTGCCACTTCTTCAGTAACTTCCCTTACACAAGTAACTCTCTGTTTTTTCTGTGTTATATGCACTTAGAAATATGTACCCTAATACATTATCCAGTTATTTCGGGTAAAAAATACTTTAGTTTCGAATGCCTGGACTGTAAATTCATCCTCTAGACTGTAAGCTTTTGGGCAGGGAATGTGTCTGTTACATTGTTGTATTGTACTCTCCCAAGTGCTTAGCACAGTTTTCCGCACACAATAAGCACTCAGTAAATGCAATTGATGTACTGACTGGCTGGGGTAGTTGAAGCCAAAGAGTAGTGTGGGGTCCTAGGTGATTGGAAAATGTTCTTAGCTTAGTTGGCATTGTGAAAAATCATTGAAAGGTCAAATATTGAACTTATCAGGGATAGACAAATACAATCATCAAGCGTTAAATAATTGATTCACCAAAAGTCACTGAAACCAATCCCAACACTGTGTCCCTTACCATAACCTCCATGATGGGTTTTGTTGATGATTGAACTTGGCTTTTTGATGTGCATTCATTGGTACTTGGTGTTTCTTATTCAATCGGAAGGAAATTAGTGATGATTTATTTAACAGTCATTAGAAATCTGGCTGGAGTATAATGAAGTTGTGGATCTCTAAATTTACGCCTTTTACCTTTCATCACATGAAAATCCTTTTATTATTCACATTTAAAGAAGTCAGTGTCCAGAAGCACCAAAATAAGTTATGGTCTATTACATGGAGATTGTTTATCACTTTAAAGATGCTTTTTAGTACCAAATTACCAAACTTTTCTTTCAAATTTAATATTGGTAATACTGTATATGAAACTCTCTCTAACAGACACTGACTGGGGAAGACCAAGTAGTTGATGATCTTTAATCCCCAACAAAATCAAAAAACTTTCACACAGCTAATTTGCATAGGGGCAAAGAGTTTCTAATCGGAATACGCTCAGTTCTTCTACAGTGCAAGTTTCACTATGCATTTAGGCCATGATATTTTTAGGGAACTGAGGAACATTTGTCAGGCAATTCAGGCCTGGTTAGATGCAGCACGCCGTGGTGTTGGAAAAAAAATGTTTTTTGTGCATGTATGTGGCAGCAGAACTGGTGAATACTAGAGTGTGAGTTTTCCCAAAATGTGGTTTGGCGAGAATGCAACCCCCGTGCTATTGGAAAACTGGGAAGCTAAACTTTTGAAAATGAGTTACTGTCAGCCAAACATATTTTGCTGTCTGAAAATGATCAAAAGTCTGTAAAACAGTTCAGGAAATTGTCCAACTATATGAATTTTTTCCCAACCAAATATGACATGAATTTGTGACCGTTGCGTAAGAATCTGGCGAGAGGATTCAGAGATCAGTGAATGGATTATCCTGGTCAACAAATGTAGTTTTCATATCTGGGATGGATGTTTTTCTTGCATAGCATGTAAGGAAAAGGGATAATAGAGGTCAAATATATGTAATAGGAGGTTGGTAGGACACTTCATGGCATGTAGCTTGTCTCAGGAAATTTAATGCTGGTACAAGTCATAGGGACTAGATTATGGCAAACAATTGAATTGTGTGACATAATTCTAATTCCTTGAAATGATTTATTTCTTTTGTAAAAGCTTAGAAAGTATGCTTTCCAGGTATGCCAAAGGCAAGCAGAGCAAAATGTATCCTACAGTTATAAAGTATTTAGGTCTAGAACTCTGGATAAATAAGAGATTGCTTTGAGCACATTTAGGACTTTATCCTGATGCAGGGACTGAACATCAGCTTTGGGGTGAAAGTGGAGGTTGCCTTTGTACCTACTGTGGGCAGAGCACTGTGCTGAGAACTTGGCAGAGCCCAATAGTGTTAGAAGATACAATCCCTACCCTTAATAAATTTACAATATAGCAGGGGAGTCAGGCACAAAATAATTTACAGGAAGAGAAAGAGGGGACAGCAGGTGTGTGCACCCCGTTTGAGAAGTCTGGACAGGAATGGGAGCAAGAAGATGGGGTTGTGGCTAGAGGGTGAAGTAGGATCCTAAATATTGTTTTTTTAATATAGAGGAAACAAGAGCAAGTTTGAAGTCAGAAGGAAAGGAGCCATCAAAATTGAATGATTGAAAAACCCACCAAAAACCAAAATAGTTGGGCTTTTTTTTTCAGTTTTCTCCACATAATTGCCTCAACTCTCCACTTCACTTAGTTCATGTAGCTTGTAGAATGACTTTGTCACAAGCAGAGGACAGGACTTAATGTATAAAACATGTTTTGAAAAGCCAACTTGATCTTTTTCAATAAAGGAGGTTCAAGAAGGTACAATAAATCAGTGGTATTCATTTTTTAACTACAGTGCTTGAATAATAGATAGGGAATTGAATAGTTCTTATTACTACCATGATTTTCATGCAAAAAGGTGTGAGTGCTTATTTGCCCATGCATTTGTTAAAGAAAAGGAGCTTTGGGATTTCTGTAACTTAGTCAAGGTCATAAGTGGCCTAACATGCCCTCTAGCATGCTGTTTATAATTGCTGTGGTTAGTTTTCTTTCTCACTGTTTTTACCTATAATGTCAAAACACAATTATATGGAGTTGGTATGTTCACTAATAGCAGTTTATCTCTGCATGGTTTATAGGCAGAGTCAAAAGCCAACAACTATAATTACATCCATGTTTCTAACTTAGCAGCAAGCTAGAAAAGTGAGGGTGAAGTATGCCAGGGATGTAGTACAGCCAGTGGGAATTACAGGGCAAAGTCATTGCTCTGCATTCTTTTGGTTTTACAATAATTGTTACTTAAATTTTGTTTTCTGGATTTTACCACTGTCTGTTGTGTTTATATGACCACATAAAGAGTGGTCAAGTTACGGGTTTCTCTATTTTTTCTTCTTGTCTTCCTGTATACATTTACCAGCTCTACTTTCACTTTCTTCTGACTCAGCAGACTGTACATTACAGTTAATAGTTTTCTGAAGCAGACTGGCATTCAGGCTCTGTGGAAGCATAACACAAATCCTGTTGGCATTGCATGTTTAATTGGATAATTATTGGAACTATGTTGAAGTGTTCACTTGATAGTTTTAACAACTGTAAATTCTTTGATTCATCTTTCCAATATTCATTGGCATGGTTTAACTTAGCAGCAAATAGAATGGGCTAAATTTTATTTGGGGCTTTGGGATATTTCTGAGGAACAAAAAAGAAGATTTTATGATACACAGTGGGGGCTTGTCAAAGTTACATCGTCACCTTAGGTTTAGAGATGGAGAGTTGCTCTGCAGGTTTTAAAGAACTCCTTACAGTAAAGTTGCATTAAACTGGAATGTATCAGGACCCAATCCCCTTCCAAATTTTTTTTGGAGAAATGGAACTAGCTTCCAAAATAACTGAGGGAAGCCGAAACCCAACTAGTCAATCAATCAACAGGTGGTATTTATTGAGATTCTACTGAATGCCAAACATTGCGCTAACTTCTTGAAAGAGAACAACAGAAGCAGGACACTCATTCTCTGTCATGGAAGAACTCACACTCTAAGGAGGGAGACAGACAAATTTATTTATTAAACAGTTAATTTCTCTAGCCCTTCTCTCTCTCTCTCTCTTGATTCTTTCTCCCTCTTTCCTTCTCGTTCTCTCTTTTGTCTGTCTTTCCCTTACCTTGTCCATCTCCTTCTTTATCCCTCTCTCTACCTTGGCCCTCCTAGGCCATACTGTCTGGAGGCCCTGTCCCAGTTTCCACTTAGGCTGATCAGATCTCTGGTCACCATAATTTAGTTTTCCTTTATAATCTTAAATACAGTTTACTTGTCTGTTACCACTGCATTTTTAGGTGTGAAGGGAAAAGTTTATCAGTGGCAGAAGGGAGTATTTTGCCAACTTCCTAAATTTAGTATTAACTATGCTACAGCATCGAATGGAAGAGCTTGAGAATGACTCAATGGGAATGTTCTGGAGTTCAGAGAAAAAGTCCTAGTTTTCCTAACGTATAATCTATTTCTAATTCTGTTTTGCTACATTTAGTAAATGTCTAATTTGATGAGTCCCCAATACACTTTAATGCATTCTTTCTGATGGATAGTAGGTTCTGTTGTTTTACATTTTTGTTCCCTAGCAATAGTGTTTGAACCCTTCAAGTGTGTACGACAAATTGCAAATAACGTGAAATGTATTAGAGCATAAAACCCCTTTCTAAATAACATTAATCAAAGAGTATAATTAAGCTTAATAAATACATTAACAATATTTAATTAGGGACCCGAATCATTTCTCTTTTTAAGAGCTGAACTGAGCATGGGCCTCTTGTCTGAGATCACTAGATGCTGCAAAAATAGATGATGAGTGGGTCGATGGCACATTTGGAAATATCTGTGTTTTCAATCTATGATTGATTGATAACCCTCAGACCACTAGTTGTGAAATTGTCAGACTAATTTCTTATTTTGTTTTTGCAGTTAACTACACCCCAAATTTGGAAAATGCCTGGTGCCTTATAAATGCAGTCAGTGTAACAATAGCAGATATTAATTATGGTTGCTGAAAGCCCTCCCCTGTCTTTGTGCTGCTTTCCCCATATATTGTACGCAATTTATGCTTCACCATTATTTTCTTTATTTGATGCAGCATTAGTGCAAGAGTGCTATAGAACAGTGCTTGGTGCATAGTAAGCGCTTAACAAATACCATCATCATCATCATCATCATTTATTGCTGGTTGGTTGTTGAGGGACCTGTGGTAACGAGGGTGACCACTACTGCCCTGTGTCTGGAGGGCAAAGGAGAAACCACTTGAAATTGAGTACATGTGACTTTCAGCCAGTTTTTTTCAGTGATTCTAGTGAATTCTGAAACATTTTCATTCTTTAGATCAGCATCTTGAATGTAAAAATATACTTGGGGGTTTCCAAGCAGAATATCCTGTGAGAATTAATTGCTTTTGGTCAATCAGTATTTGATTATAGTTAAGACGTAAGTCTTAGAAAGTGTGCTGGAGTTTTTTTAGATGTACCCAGGATTAGCAAATAGAAATGTTTTAGTTTTTATTTTCCTTTAATTATCTAATTAACATTAGAAAGTCTGACAAGGCCAACTACTGATGGAAAAATTGCTTCCAGTGCCAAACCCACAGGCCCACCATCCATTTAAATGGCAAAATGTATCATTGCAGTTCAGAATATATTGTGAGTACCAGATAGAACATCTGGGGTGGCTAAAACTGTGTCTTGTGAGCCACAGACAGATCTCCTTCACTTGCTGGGGGACTCACACACAATTGCTTTATCATTTCTCTGTGGTGTGGGTTCACAGAGCCCCTGCAGCCCCTGTTGTCTGACCTTGCCTCCCCAACACCTATTAATCATTCTTAATTAAGGAATTATTTTTTTTGGCCTGCAATTATTGGCCATATTTTGTTTTTGGTTTGAGGCTCATCAGTCCATGAGTCCTGGCCACCCCGCTAATAAGTCCTCAACTGAAAGTCTGGATTTCGTGCCCATTTATGGATTCATGAATATTACTTTTGTTAGGACATCTTTTTTCTCCCAAAAGCTCAAAGTGATTTATGTGTTTCACTTCACTGAGCCTTTCAACATCCTATAGGAAGGTTGCAGGAATCATATAATGTAACCAGTTGACAAATTTGCATATGCACTGTTTACCACCAAGTCTGTCCAGAAATATAGAGATTCCACAATGAATCTATTTTCTCTTGGCAGCACTAGGGCCAGTTCCAGAACACCTCTGGATCTCCCAGAATGGTTCCAGGCAAGGTTCGTCATCCAGATCTTAACCATGCTTGTCCTGACGCCATAAGCCTTCAAAGATCTTCCACAAATATAGTAGGCTACCCATACGGAAATAATATTATTATTTGCATTTATTAAGATGAGTTATAGTTTTGAACAAAAGTTTTGAACAAAAGTTCAGGTTCCAGTGGAAATATTCTTGATATTTGAAACTCATGCCTTAAGTTTATCTCGAAAAGGACATCTGACATTCCATTGACTTCTGATCTGTGGCAAATGAACAAGAATGGATGACAAAAGGATATAAAGATAGAGCTCAAACAAGTTGTTGTTAATTCTTTCTTTCACCTAGGAAGACTAATAAAAAGCTTAAATTACTAAATTTAGGCTAGACCATTGTCACTACTTGCCAAATAGTACATGTTTGTGCATCTGTCTAATCCGCATTTGAAAGCCACAAACAGAAGCACATAATTTGGCAAAACACCAAAAACATGCCTCAGCACACTTCTGGTGATTCTTGCAAATGATTCAAGAATTTGTGTGTGTGTGTGTGTGTGTGTGTGTGTGTGTGTGTGTGTGTGTGTGTGAGCACTGCCTGGAGACACTTGAAACAAATCTGCCAGGAAACCATGTGTAGTATAATTTATTTTGGAATTTGATGGTTCTGTGTCAAAATCCTGAATTACGCTGTTATTCATTGGGCAGTTATTTTTCTATTTTGCATTCCATAAAAATCTATAACCATGATTGAAAGTTCTTAAAGAGTTAACATGTCTAGACATCTATATATAACTAAAATGAGATTCCAATATATACCTACAGTTTGGACCCATAGAGAAGCAGCCTAGTGAAAAAAGCAAGGGCCTGAGAGTCAGAGGACTAGGGTTGTAATCCTGGCTTGCCACCTGTCTGCTGTGTGACCTTGGGCAAATCACTTCGCTTCTCTATGCCTCAGTTTCCTCATCTGCAGAATGGGGACTCAGTATGTGTTCTCCCTCCTACTTAGACTGTGAGGCCCATGTGGGACCTGATTTATCTTGTGTCTACTGCAGCACTTAGTACAGTCCTTTATACCTATTAAGTGCTTAACATATGCTATTAATATTAATATTATTATTATTAGAATGCCCAAAGCTCTGAGGCCGCAGTCGTAACAGACAGGACTGGGACTGGGTAGGGGAGGAGAGTGGAGGCAGTTATTCCCAGGCCTTGTCCCCTGTCCTGTCCCATTCCCATGACTTTAGGGATCTTGAGAAGTGCGAATTTTGAGGAAACTGTATGATAAGGTTAAAAAAGAAAGCTACATGGGCCCATTTGTGTGACCAGTCTGGCAGTATGTGGCATAGGGACACTGCAGCAGAGGATGGGCAGAGGGCTAGGTTCTGTTACAAATTTCAGGGCCTGTCAGGGTAGATCATAGGTACCCCAGATATGGAGGTTTACATGAGGAAAGGAGAGGGTAAGGTGAGTGAGGAAGCGGTGGTTAGGAGAGGTTGGGAGAAGGTTGGTGTGAGTAAAAAAAAAAGAAATCAATAAATTGCAATGCATACCTGGAAGACTGGAGGGATTGACAGTAAGAGTCACACTATCAACCAATCATATTTACTGAGTGCTTACTTTGTGCAGAGCATTATACTAAGTACTTGGAAGAGTGCAATACAACAAAATTAGCAGACACGTTTGCTGCACCTAACGACCAAACAGTCAAATTATTCCCAGCCTGCATCATTCAAAAACAGAGGAGGCTAAGCCATCATGGAACCCACTTAGGCACTATAGTATCTAGGGTTGCAATAAAATTAAAGGCCTTTTTGGTTCATTATTCAGAGATGAAATTCAAGCACAAAATTACACTTATGTATTTATATAGTCAAATTCTCTTAAGTATATAGAAGACATTTTTCAGGTTAAAAATAATTGGATGTCCCCGGAGAGAGGCAATGGTAGTTTTCCTGTGCAATGCTTCCTAATTCATGGTATGCTTACTTTTTTTTTTGGAGCTAGATCCAGCTGTGTCGTTATTCCTTTTTTATTGAATTGCAAGATGGAAGTTTACCACAACACATAAATCGACTGTAAATTTGAGTCTATTCACCCAATTGTGGGAGATAGAAGATGATTGATAAAGTGGAAGTATAAGTTGGATAAACTGAGACATGGTAGTCTTCCACTCCTGTAAGTTGCATATTTGAATGCTAACGTCAGCTAAGTATTACCAAAATTATTGAGGGATGAATGCCTAGTTTTGATTGTGAAGAATGAGGAATAAATTGATCATAATATATAATAGCTTTTATTAAAAAAAGACTCCAGCTCCATTATTTGAATTAACTTCCTTTTTTCACTGGGTGTCTCAGAAGAAAAACTATGGATTTATGGTCTGAGTTTGCATTTAATATTAAAATCTGGAGGAACCTTACCTCACATGTGTACATATATCTATCTTTTATGTTTGAAACCTTATCCATGTATATATATAGGTTTTTTTCTCTTATAATCCATTCCATGCTGGGCTCACACACAGACAGTATTTTACTATGTTGAAGTTTATTATCTGTAGTTGATTTTCAATATAGCTTGTAGATGATACTGATGAAACTGGAAGTGCCTTCTGTTATAGGTGCCAGTCCCAACCATCTGTAAGGTAAGATACTGCTACAACTTTGTCAGTCTCAATTTTGGTATGACACTTAATGTTCAGTTGTTGCCACACTCTGTTGGACAGTAGTGACAACATTGCTGATGAAAATTTTTGGTTGTACCTAGGATATTTCTGGCACATAATTTTTGCCTTCTCATTTTTTGTCTGTCTGTAGTGGGGTGCCAGATTTAAATGGTTAAAAATCGTATGAATATCTTTTTGCGTACGTTCTAAAGGGCAAAGATGTCAGCATACGGCAGATTCTGGATACCTATCTGATAATGTTTATTTCATGTTGAGTTGAAAAAGGGAAGGGTTAGGGAAATTGAAAGGTACATTCTTACATGGTTATGTGGTTGGATCTCAAAGACAGCTACAATCACAAATGCTGGTGCCATTATCAAAAACAGAATATAGGAGTAGAATTGGTTTGACTCAGTAATAATAATAATAATGATGGCATTTATTAAGTGATTACTATGTGCAAAGCACTGTTCTAACCGCTGGGGAGGTTACAAGGTGATCCGTTTGTCCCACGGGGGGCTCACAGTCTTAATCCCCATTTTACAGATGAGGTAACTGAGACACAGAGAAGTTAAGTGACTTGCCCAAAGTCACACAGATGACAACTTGGCAGAGGCAGAATTTGAACCCATGACCTCTGACTCCAAAGTCCAGGCTTTTTCCACTGGGCCATGCTGCTTCTCTATGACAATCAGTCAATCATTTGTATTTATTGAGCGTTTGCTATTTGCAGAGCACTGTACTAAGCACTTGGGAGAGTACAATACGACAGAATTAGCAGACACACTCCCTGCCCATTCTGTTGTATTGTACTCTCCCAAGAGCTTAGTACAGTACATTAAGTATCCTCATGTTCTTAAGAGTTTTCTATTATTATCAAATGCCAAGTTGTTTCTGATTCATAGTGACTCTGTGGATATATGTTCTCCAGAATGTCCTATTTTCTGCCTTAATCCATAAATTTGCCAATGGTTCTTCCATTATCATTGTTAGGGTTTCTATCCTTCTAGCTGCTGGTCTGCCTCTTCCACGTTTTCCCAGGACTTTTCCTAGCATTAGTGTCTTCTCCAGAGAATTAATCCTCCTAATGCTATGTCCAAAATATGCTAATCTAAGTTGTCATTTGGCCTTCCAAAGACCAAGGTTTATTTTGCTCCAAATCCTATTTGTTTGCTTTTCGGGCAATCCATGGTATTCACAAAAGCCTTCTTCAACACCATATTTCAAAAGGATCGATGTTCTTTCTATCCTATTTCTTCACTGCTGGAACCACCATACTTTTGATAAAGTATGCTGTATGTACAGTAAGTGCTCAGTAAATACCATTGATTGATTAATTGATTCTCAGTTGATAGAACATTGGGAAAAGTTATACTTGAACTGGATGGTCTCTTATGGTATTTTTTTAAGATACTTTTTTTTAGTAAGATATCATCGCTCTTATTGTTTTTTATGTTTTCTATGTTGGTTTAGTTTTTCACTTTACTCGCTAGGTCAGTTCTTTCCTTGGGTGTTTCACCCTCCCTTCTGGATCGTGGCCTGCCTGTGGCCAGAAACAGGTCTGAATTATTATCCATGTACTTTCCCCCAGCTGTTAGTTCATTGCTCTGCACAATGTAAGCCCTTAACCAATGCAATGAAAAATAAATAATAGTGTTAGAACACCAGATTCCAGGTCCCTTTTTTCATCTTTAAACATAGCAGCGTAGAAATAATTGATCAGGATTGATCTATTGCACAGTCTCCTTCACTGCAGTGGAGATGAGGAAAGGGTCAGGTGGGAGATTTTCAATTTAGCCAAGCCACAGTGTCTTGGATTACCTTTAGAAAGCTGGTGAATTTTTCTGGGTTGACAAATTTGCTTAGTAGCTACCAGTACTTTATGATAATTTATGACAGTCATGCCTTTTACAATCAATGTTTTTATTGAGAACTTACTGTGTGTAGTTCTCACTGTACTAAGCACTTGGAAGGGTACAATAGAACAGAGTTGATAGACATGTTCCCTGCCCATGAGCTTACAGTCTAGAGAGTGCTAAATTAAATTTACAAGGGCTGAATTAATCTAATCTAAATGTGAATAAAATATTGCTAGTGCCTCTGTTATATAATCAGTTCTATTACAATTCATGCTTTCTCCAATCAAAATTTGGTTAGCAAATGATAACATTTTTAGGGAATTATCTTCTAAAAATGTGAATTTCTCTGACTATCGTTTGACACAGTGTTGGCAAAATTGGTTGTACATACATGAGTGTCATTTTAATACTACATCGTGAGTTTACCATACTGTGGAATTCTGCAAGAACACAAACCTTAGGAGAAAGAGGTGTATTTCCTAAATGTACATACTATGTAATATAAAGTTGATGTATATACATACAATAAAACAGAATGGGGATACTGTTTCAGCATTAATCCTGTATTTTCCCCCCTTTTGTGAATTTTAGTTAGCGTAATTAGGTGTGGTGTTTGTGAATGATATTAAATAGTTACTGCGGTGTAATGTCATTGATGCTGATGATTTGATGTTCTAAATTTGTGCCGTGTTGTACGTTTCCTGATCAAATTTAAAATTTAATAGGAAATCGTGACTGCACAAGTAACCCAAAAGGGGAAGAGTTAAGACTAATTCATATCAACTTCCTTTTGAAATGAATAATAGAATAGCAGTTATTAAGAAAACCAAGAAAAGATAAAGGAAAGCTTCTCGGTGTTGCATTTCAAGGTAAATTTATATCAGATTGAAAAATGAGTATTTTTGAAGAAGTATCCTTCTGACTTGACTTGTCATTTTAGCGTAATCGTGGCCCTCTCACATGTCTTCAAAATTCTGAATGAACTCCACTGAATATCGTTAATGTATATTTTCTTCTGGTTTTGTATGTGTGTGTGAGACAGAGGGAGACACACACAGAGAGAGAATGATGTGTCTTACCAACTCTGTTGTCTTATACTTTCCCAAATGTTTAGAACAGTGTTCTGCACACAGTAAGCACTTAGTAGATAGCATTGATGTAGCTGCTGATGATTATATGGAGTAAAAAAACACCAATGAAAATTGGTAACTATCAAAAAAGTTTGTATATGTTGTTTAATTCTTTGCTCGTCAGTGCTTAGAGAAGTTATCAGCTTTTAGGTTTAAGTTAGAAGAAATGAACAATTTGGGCCCTGCTGATTAACCTTGAAAAATTGCAAGAGTCACAAAAATGTAATAATGATGGCATTTTTATTAAGCACTTCAGCGTGGCTCAGTGGAAAGAGCCCAGGCTTTGGAGTCAGAGGTCATGGGTTCAAATCCCAGCCCCACCGCTTGTCAGCTGGGTGACTTTGGGCAAGTCACTTAGCTTCTGTGGACCTCAGTTCCCTCATCTGTAAAATGGGGATTAAGACTGTGAGCCCCCTGTAGGACAACTTGATCACCTTGTAACCTCCCCAGTGCTTAGAACAGTGCTTTGCACAAAGTAAGCGCTTAAGAAATGCCATCATTATTATTATTATTATTATGTGCAAAGCACTTTTCTAAGCGCTGGGGAGGTTACAAGGTGATCAGGTTGTCCCACGGGGGGCTCACAGTCTTCATCCCCATTTTACAGATGAGGGAACTGAGGCACAGAGAAGTTAAGTGACTTGCCCAAAGTCACACAGCTGACAGGTGGTGGAGGTGGGATTTGAACCCATGACCTCTGACTCCAAAGCCCGTGCTCTTTCTACTGAGCCACACTGCTTCTCTGTCACGGCAAAGCACATGTACCCCAATTCCCGCTATTTAGATATGGTCCAAAATACAAAGTTTTATACATTTAATGTCATCGGTGGTGGAAAAACGAAAAGGTGGTTTCCCGGTGGCTAATTGTGGTGCAGTACCACATTATGTGTATTACAGTTAACAACTTCAGGGGCGCCAAGTGCCTGTAGCTCTGCCTCTTGGGAGTGTGACTTTTCCTTTGCTGCTCTGCTCCAGGAAGCTTGAACATTTGTGTTTTCAAGACCACATACCATTGGGAAGGAAGCTGGGGTGGAGATGTGTGCTGAGATTAAGTGGATATGCGAATTGCTGTACTGTGTATAATTTGGGAACTGCTGAATTTTACCCAGTTCTTTCTTTTTCTGGCATGTATTTTGGCTCTTCATAGACAGAAAACAGCACTAAAGCCTCATAAGAAATCGCTAACAGAATATTCTTTAATTTTCATGTTGGTGCAATTACTCTTGGCACTTTCTGTTCCATCATCATCATCAATCGTATTTATTGAGCGCTTACTGTGTGCAGAGCACTGTACTAAGCGCTTGGGAAGTACAAGTTGGTAACATATAGAGACAGTCCCTACCCAGCAGTGGGCTCACAGTCTAAAAGGGGGAGACAGAGAACAAAACCAAACATACTAACAAAATATAATAAATAGAATAGATATGTACAAGTAAAATAAATAAATAAATAGAGTAATAAATATGTACAAACATATACACATATATACAGGTGCTGTGGGGAAGGGAAGGAGGTGAGATGGGGGGGATGGAGAGGGGGACGAGGGGGAGAGGAAGGAAAGGGCCAGAGTTGTCCATTATATCACAAAATTTAATAATTATGGGAATCAGTTATTAGAAGCAATTTGGACAATATTATAAGAAGTATAGCTATAGCTCTGCATACCATGAGTTTACAAATCAGATCTTTAGGGGTATAAACATTGCGTATTTCGCAGTTTCAAAATTTATGAAGACAACAGTTACAGGATATGAGATTACTACTAGTAGATTCAGTAGGTGAAAAAATGCACAGTAAACCTAGAATTAAAGTTATTTTCCTGTTTATGTATACATATTCTTCTAGGCATGCAAGCATATGTTGAACTGTTTAAGGAATGACTCTTGATTTTTCTCTTCCTGTTGGGCTGTGCCTTTGCATGTTTTCTGGGTTAAGTACAGATACTTTGAATGCAATGTTAATTCATTTATTTTCTAGGCTGACTATTGGTCTTTCGATTTCTTGGGATTGTAATCATTATGTTTACTCTGGATTTATATTTTAAATTGAGGTTAAGTAAAAAAACACATAAATCAACAGTATCAATTAGACTTGAATGAAAAGTTATATTTAAAGGAGAAAATCCATAGGCCAAGAATCTCTTTCTTGAATATTCCTCAAGAATTCGTCTACACTGAATTTTAGAAGAAAAAGAAATTAAGTGTTTGGTCAGAAATACTCTTTTTGGAAATGAAATCTTTTAATTGACTCCTAATCATTTTTCACCTCACTAAACTGTAACTGTGGCTTTATTTGAGAAGCAGCGTGTCTCGGTGGAAAGAGCACGGGCTTTGGAGTCAGAGGTCATGGGTTCAAATCCCGTTCTGCCACTTAGCTGTTTGACTTTGGGCAAATCACTTAACTTCTCTGTGCCTCAGTTACCTCATCTGTAAAATGGGGATTAAGACTGTGAGCCCCCCCGTGGGACAACCTGATCACCTTGTAACCTTCCCAGTGCTTAGAATGCTGATTTGCACATAGTAAGTGCTTAATAAATTCCATTATTGGTATCATTATCATTATAATTATTATTTGCAATGGGTAGTGACACTTGACTTTGACATAGAAGGATTTCACTCTAGGTAGTACGCGGGAGGTAGTAGTAAAAAATGAGTATGCAAAATTTTCCAAGAGGTTTCTTCATCTCTACTGTCTGGTCATTGAAGTAGTTCTAAGGTATGAGAGAGACTGCAGAACAGATGTGTTGGTGGTTTAAAATGTTCACCCAGTGGAGTGAGACTATTAAATTATTTTCATTCATTCATTCAATTGTATTGATTGAGCACTTACTGTGTGCAGAGCACTGTACTAAGTGCCTGGGAGAGTACATTGCAACAGTAAACAGTCACATTCCCTTCCCACAATGAGCTTACAGTCTGGGACGGGGGGGAAAGGGGTGTTGAGACAGACATCAATACATATAAATAAAATACAGTTAGAGATTTGTACATAAGTGCTGTATTTGTAAACCTGAGTCACTGTTATTTGCATATACCTTTTGTTGCCAGACTTTGTCTTAATGCCAAGGCTTAGTTAAAGTAGGTTAAAATATATGGCCATTTAGTGCTACATTTTCCTATGACTTCTCTAGATATTCTACTTGTAATACATTTTTTAAAATAATGTATATGCCTCTACAAATTTAGCAAACACATTACTAAATCCACAGTAAAAACTTTTCTTTCATAGAAAAGTGCTGCTAAAATAAATCTGTACACATCACAATTGAGAGGATACCAGTTATTTGAACTTTATTTTTCTGTTGAATTTTATATTGTGAAATTGGGCATGAGGGTAACTACCTACCAATGTTATAGGATGTTAATATAGATGCATTTGTCATTGGATTTCATATGAAATTGCTGAATGTTCAATAGAACAACATTTTTCTTCCATGGCCAAGGCAACTAGGTGAGTTTGCTTTTCAACAATGTTAGTTTCATGCAGTTATAGCTAAAAATGTCATGCTAACCATTTTACCATTTCTGGAAAATTTAGGAAATATTTGCTTGGTGGCAAAATTAATTTCTTGTTTAATATATTCAATAAGTATACAATTGCTAGGGTTTTTTAAAAGGGTGTTCTAATACAAAAAATTAACATTCAGAGATCATTAGGGAGCATGGGGGACAGAAGGGGAGAAGGTTGTTCAGATTCATTACAAGCTTACCATTCTCTTCTTAACTGTTATGAATTGACATTGTGTATCTCAAAAAAGTCATTCCTGACTGTAAAAGTGTTTTGGTTGATGATCTATTCCATTTTTCTTTTATACATATTCTGTGGCTAACAGTCATTTAGATATTCTGAAAACAGATCAACCCCCTTTTCTCCTTCAGATTATTTGGAAATAACAACCAAATTTCTGATATCCGTAAGGTGGAAGCTTGTGTCTTGTCCAGCTGTGTCTCTTGGTCTGAATTTTTTTTTTCTTGTACTAATGTGTGTTTATTCCTACATGTGACAAATCTGCAGTCGTGTTTTCTTTCTGAGTTATAATGATTCAGATGTCATAATTAATTTGATGAGCAGGTGGGGGTTATTAGCCTTGTGCTTCACTTGCTAATAGCTGCACAGCTTTTCTAAAGTACTCTTTCAACTAAGGAGGCATTTCTTCACATAGAATAAACAGTACAGCACAAAAGCCTCAGTTAGATAACTATCCATGGGCTTGAAAAGCTGCCAAGCAGATGTTGTTATTGGAGCTGGCCCAGGCGAGATTGGGCAAGGCAGATGCTAGTTGTGGGGGTGAGGGGCGGGGGGGGGGGGGGGGAGAAGAGAGGGAGGAGGGAATGAGGGAAGAGGGACAAGTGGAAAGATGGGAGTGAGAAGCGGAAGCAGTCAGGGGGTACAAATAACCAAAATGTGTTCTTTGCAGTGGATGGAGCATGAGTGGGAGGTGTATTCCCATAAACTAAATCCATAGTTAGCTAGCCCCCTGTTCATTCCTTCAAACTCACCCTTTTACTGTAAGTAAACGAGAAGGAACTCCGTGGGTTGGCGGGGGGGAGAGGAGATGAGCAGACCCTATCTAAATTTCCGTAAGGGAACCAAACCGAGCGTTCATCTAGCAGCCCGCAACTTCTGGTTTGCGTTAGATTGGCTGTGCAAAATTTTTGAAGGGCCTACAGAGACTTCGCTTCATACCTATCAACGTATGTAATGAACTTGACTGCTCAGACATTCACCAGAACTCGTAGGTTCTGTTTTATTGTCCTAAATTAGGTTGTGCAAATTGAAGTCAAAATGCTGTTTTGTTTCCTGTCACCTCCCTACGTAATTTCTCTGGACAATCTTTCGGTTTTATTAAAATGTGGCGAAGTAACATATTGCTTTTAAAAATACATTAAAATGCAAAACAATTTATGAGTAAAAGTACTATATTGTAATCTAAACTGATCTGTCTTCTGCCTTCTGTAGTGGCTTTTTTGTCTTTTTCTGATGTTTTAAAGCTTTTAAAAACTCGTCTCTATTGAATTCTAAAATCTCATTTTTCTTTGATCTTATCTCAGTCCAATGGTCTAGGGATTTATAGCCAAGGGATAATTTTTTATAATGGACTATTAAAGCACTTGGAGTTCCTATTCTGTCTTGCAAATCAGTATGTGCACAGATTGTCTTTTGGGGTAAAAACAAAACAAAAGAAAACCAAAAAAAACCTACCCTTTCACTTAGCAATAGCCTTGTATTGCTTTTGTGCTATAAGCCACTTGAAGACAAATTGTAGTATTTGCACCAATACCTTAGTAAATAAAAAACAGCAAATGCTGAAAGATAACTATACGATTACATTTCCTATTCATTCCTTTATTCAAAATATTTGTTTTACTTAAAGCAGTGTTTTTGTTTTCCTTTACACAGACAGATTTACTGTTCACACAAAAGGGTCATCCCAGAGTTTTCTTAACCGTGGAAGTATAGTGGCTT
The DNA here is from genome assembly GCF_015852505.1 of Tachyglossus aculeatus. Classification (NCBI taxonomy): domain Eukaryota; kingdom Metazoa; phylum Chordata; class Mammalia; order Monotremata; family Tachyglossidae; genus Tachyglossus; species Tachyglossus aculeatus. The sequence continues at coordinate 25,148,742 of NC_052098.1, read as the reverse complement.
GTGGCAGTTTTACAAGGTCATGTTAACTTTCATTGCTGTTTATAGTATACTTATTAATAGGTTAAAAGAATAAGTATCTGGGCAAAGGTCAGAAAGCACTTGTATAAGTAACATACTTTGTCCTTCAAAAATGTTAAAATATAAAGTTAATCAACATATTGTACTTAGCCATAATGAATTTTACTCAGTTGAACTCCCTGTACACATTTAGCTTTTATCACCAGTCATCAAAGTAGCTTTAGAAGTTCCAAGTAAACAAGCATATATCTTTTCAATGGTCAGATTTTCATAGTTGGAAGTGTGAGTTGCTCCAGGAAAATTCTATTTTTTATTTTAATTTTTTTTTCAGGATTTTGTTGGGAAAGTCCATACTTAAACCAGGCACAAATTCACATGGTAGCTAATGTTATATTTGGCTGCCCTGCAGTTTGGAAGTGAGTGAAACCCTATCCACATATGTGGGTGTGGTTGAAAGAACAATTGACTGACCAAACTACCCATTCCACACTTGAAGCACATAAAGAAAACTCCCTATTATGGTTCTATGTTCACCACTTTGGGGGCTTGTCACTGTTTTCCAGACTGCCATTTGGGATACCAATCTTCCCAAATCCTCAACTCAGTGATCAAACTCTTCTCCTAAATGTTGCTCCAGAGTAGTGTGTTGCTGTTGCTTCCTAATAGTCTACTACTGTATAAAATTATTTGAATAATTGCTATTACTCATTTTAATTTCACTTTAGTGCTGAATATTGAATAGGTAGAGCTCAAAGATATTCTATAAATATTTAATTATATGGCTTGGATAAAATACTCCTGTGAGAGGATCTATTAAATATCAATCAATCAGTTGTATTTATTGAGCACTTCCTTTGTACAGTGCACTGTACTAAGCACTTGGGGAGAGTACAGTATAACAGAGTTCGTCGACATGTTCCCTGCTCACAAGGAGCTAAAAGTCTTCTAAAAACCATGTTTGAAGCTATCCCAGATCAGTTCCACATCCCTTCTGGTCATTCCATCCGCTCTAACTATCACAGTCTTCACATATATCTTTAAAATGGTTATTATCTCTCATTTATGCTCTTGTACTAAGTATAGGATCAGGTTTGCTTTGCTTGTTTGGTTGTCTTCACCATTAGTTTGCAACCACTTCATGGAATGGGAACATATTTTATTTTAACTTTCCTTAAAGCCTAGTACAGTGCCTACACAAAACAGCTGTTACTGTTGATGAATGGGAAAATGGTCCCACAATCATTCTGAATGTTCATTCTCAGTATGCTCAAAATGTACTTAATTCAATTTAAGATAGAAATTAGAGGTGATCACTGGCCATTTCATAATATTAAGTAGAATTGTTCCAAAAGTCACTTGACAGTTCAGATTAACATTCCTATTTACCATTGTTAAAGCTGTCCCAGGTACTATTTTTCTCACTATATACATTTTCCCCACTCTCAGTTCTGGTTAGGCCCCCTCCCAACTCCCTTGACATGATCCTATAGCCTATGGAAATCCTGATCCTTAAAAGTGACCAATCATTTTATGATAGTGTATCTTTCTCATATATTTGCATTCCACGTGTTCAAGCCCCTGGATGCATAGCCTATAGAAATGTATCCAGGGGGTTGAACATGTGGAATGTGAATACATGAGAATGATACACTATCATAAAAAGGCTGGTCACTTTTAAAACCAGGATGTGGGAGAAAGGAGCGGGAGGGAATGGCAGGTAGAATGGCAGGCACCTCTCCAGAAAGAAAGTTGGCTAGAGAGCTGCCAGATTAGAGGTGTGGAAGAAAGAAAAAAGTTGCCAGGACAGTTAGGATGTTTCCAACTGATCTCACTTATCAGTGGGTCATATGCAGGCGAGGCTTTAAATTGCACATGCCACCCAGGTAATCATACATTAAGATGATCATTTTATCTTAATGATGGAATAACACCTAGAATACTCCATGGTCTTCTTACATACTTTATATTCAAATTAAAGTTATTTATCCTTTATATATTTATAGTATGGTTTTATAACTCTGGACATGCAAGGATTCTTGACTATTATTAGCCCCTTCAATGGTTCATAAAATTATCCTTTAAGAAAAGAAGCCTCTCTCCGTGCACCCATTTAATTTGATTAGCATTCTAAGAACTCTAAATGAATCTCATACCTTTGTTCCAGGAAGATCAAAGCAGTTTGCATGGCTTATTTCATAAACCCTAAAGATGCCCTTGAGGGCTAAGGGTTGTAAGTGTTTTACGGAGGATCAGAAAAACTGAGCCACAGAGATTTCATGTGACTTGATCAGTTAGCTTGTCAGGTGGAGAATTAGAATCCAAATCCAGCATTCTTTCCATTAAAAACTAAGTAGATAGCAGTGGTGGGTATTATTCTTGATGGTGGTGCATTTCTCTAACCTATTGAAGATAAATCCTTCTAGACTTCTAAGTTTTTCTTAAGCAAAAGGATGTGGCGGGGAGAGGCTCCTATCTAAGTGAAGTACTATACCAGTGACCTCCTAAAGAGAAGGAAAAGGATCAGTAGTAGTGGTTTGGTGAATACTCACTGGGTAATTTTTTTTAATGGCATCTGTCAAGTATTTACTATGCGTCAAGCACTGTTCTAAGCACTGGAGCACAAACAAGTTAATTGGGTAGGTCACCGTCCCTATGTCACATGGGGCTCAAATTCTAAATATTGTTCTAAGCTCTTGGGAAGTACAAAACAAACAAGTGGAGAAGCACCATGACCTAGTAGAAAGAGCTTGGGCCTAGGAATCAGAGGACGTGGGCCCTAATCCTTTGTTTGGCCAATTTCTTGCTGTGTGACCTTGGGCAAGTCATTTTACTTCTCTGTGCCTCAGTTTCCTCATCTGTAAAATGGGGATGCAGTAGCTGTTGTACCTCTTACTTAGGCTGTGATCCCTATGTGGGACAGGGGCTGTGTTCAGCTTGATAAACTCGCATCTACCCCAGCTCTTAGAACAGTGCTTGATCCACAGTAAGCACTTAACAGATACTATAATAACTATAATAATAGTGACACATTTCCTGCCCACAAGAGTTAATACTCTATCGAGAAAAAGTCATAAAGGTATTTCCAAATAAACCAAATAAACAAATATATGCATGTTCATATATATGAGTATACATACATAAGTACTGAGGATGCATTTAAATAGGTTCTTAAGTGCTATACACAGTTAATTGGTTCATATGCTCGGATACTGGGAAATAATCCGGGAAGGCTTGTTGAAAGGTGAGTTTTCAGGAAAGTTCTAAATATAGGTAGGGCTGTAGTCTGTCAGATTTGAGAAGGGAGAGTTTCAAACCAAGGGAACAACATTAGCAAGGGGTAGGGGTGGGAGAATTGAGAGTAAGTTACGGTAAGATGTTAGAAGGATCATTTCCCTGTGGATGCCTAAAATCTTGTGGGATTTGGGAAAGATAAGGAGTAGAGTATTGATATTTTCTTGGGATCTCTGTGGTTGGAGTTTCTGTTTTGTTTAGGGAAGAGTTTTTTTTCCACTCTCCTCTTTGCAACCTGGTTGTTTTAAATATTAAGGGCAATTTCTACATGGGACATATTGTATTCACCATTGTCACTAGTTTCTCTAGTGTGCCCTTGCTTTCATCTGGACATCTACTTGTGTATACCAACACATCATTCCCAGCATTTCTTTGCAATTTTATTTATTTATTACCTTTATTATTATATGTTTTATTTATCATTTGTTATTTTTTCAGTTTTCCACAGCATTATACTACTGACCTGGATCCAGTCCATCTCAAAGCTCGGTCTCCTCACACAACATCATTCAAAACAGCATTAGTTCTACCCCAAATATCTCACCCAGCATGTAATCAGTGCTATGCAAAACTAGTTTCCTCACAAAACATCAATCTGAAAGGAACACAAAATTTGTTCCTCATATCATGAAGAAGCATGGCTTAGTGGAAAGAGCGTGGGCTTGGGAGTCCGAGGTCATGGGTTCTAATTCCGACTCTGCTACTTGTCAGCTGTGTGACTTTGGGCAAGTCACTTAACTTCTCTGTGCCTCAGTTACCTCATCTGTAAAATGAGGATTAAGACTGTGAGCCCCATGTGGGATAACCCGAATACCTTGCATCTACCCCAGTGCTTAGAACAGTGCTTGGCACATAGTAAGTGCTTAACAAATACCATCATCAACGTATGTCCATATGTAATTGGACAGTGTTCTTTTGGTGCAAGATCTAGCATCCATTTCTCCCTTGACTTAAATGATTCACTATTAAATGATATTTGTTGATTTCCTGTAACTTAATCTCTATGAATGGAAAGGGCTGACTGTTCTGAACTCAATTGAGTCAAGTAGCAAAAACCCCAACTTTGATGTCTTTTGTGTGGTGGATGTGCACCCCGTATGCAACCAAAGGCTCAGGAAGTTGGTGATAATTCAGCAGTTTTTGCTGTTGAAGAGGCCATAGAGAAATAGTGTATACTTCTCTAATCCTGGATAGCCACCTCAAACTGTATGTTGTTGGCTACATAGTGATTGTGACAAAGAATGTGGGTAATTTAGTGTAACCCATCCCCACTATAAGAAAAATAAATCAAATGCACACCTGGCTAATTCTTAGATGCCCACAACAAAAATTTCCATGCAAGTATGTATATTTTTATATGTTGCTTACAAAATTGTTGAAAAATAAGCAACATATAGAGACACTGAATGGCGGAGCGGCTGCTTAGGGATATACTTTGTTATTTTGTTAATATGTTTTTGTTTTGTTGTCTGTCTCCCCCTTCTAGACTGTGAGCCTGCTGTTGGGTAGGGACCATCTCTATATGTTGCCAACTTGTACTTCCCAAGTGCTTAGTACAGTGCTCTGCGCACAGTAAGCGCTCAATAAATACGATTGAATGAATTGAATGAATGAATATACTTACTGTTTATATCAGTTTATACTGTCCTTGGTCCCATTTATTCTCTATCTACACCCATTCCCGTGGATACCTAATTCGCTCCCAAGGCTTCAACTACCAACTTCACATGGATAATTCCCAAATTTATCTCATCAGCCATGACATCTCTCCTTCTCTGCAGTCTCACATTTCTTTCTACCTTCAGGATATTTTTACCTGGATATCCCGCCAACACCTCAAACTAAACACGTCCAAAACAGAACCCACCTTCCCACCCAAACCTTGCCTTCTCACTGTCTTTCCCATCACTGTAGACAGTGCCGCTATCACACCTACCTCATTAGCCCATAACCTTTGCATTATTCTCCAGTCATCTCTCTTTCAGCCCACATATCCAATCCATCACCAAATCCTGATGTTCTACCTTTACAACATCACTAAAATCTGTCTTTGGGAGGAAGAAACCGTCACCTCACATTTCTACGGCATTTCCAGCTATCCATAGGCATTTTCAGCAATGTCTGCATGTGCATATAAAATCTCATTACAGGAGCACTGGTTTTGAGTCCAAAGGACAGCTATATTTGCTGTATCAAGTTAGCCCAAAATGCCTAGACCTCAGAGTCTCACTTTTTAGTCTCTTGGGGCTTACCACACATTTCTGCCTCCCATTACATGCAAAATATTCTGCCAGTTTGAGTTATATAAACTGGATTAACTGTTCCAAGTCTGAGCCATTATTATTTTATGCTTGTTGAATATACTAGAGCAATAAATATTTTGTTCTGAGATTTTATGAAAGTGAGAAAAATCAAATGTTAAGACTTAATATAACCTCCTCTACATCTGCCTTATAACTTTAGAAAACCAAGTTTATAGCTCTAGAGAGTTCTTCAGAAGAGTTAAAAAAAAATGTTAGGAACTGACTAGACAGAATTGCCTGAGCAAGTATACTCCCACCTGGGACCAGGCCTATATCTGATCTCCAAAGAACCTAGAAGAAGGAAGACCCTCCAAATGTTTTCTTTTCTCCTTTTGGCTGTCAAAGAGGAACTCCATTACTCACATACACCTTCCTACCTAGCCTGTCTAATCAAAATAAAGCTTCCCCAGATGTAACGCTGGTAATTTTCTAGCTAGACACCGAAGAAAGTAGTACTTTGAGTACCTGAGAACAATCAGTGAAGAAACCCATGTACCACCTGGTTACTGATGGTTAATGATGTAGGTGTCATACATTTGAGGGCTAGCACAAACTTCTAATTAGAAGTACATGTTTCTGCGTAAAACAAATAACTTATTTTTTACCTTCTCTTGATGCCTTAGATCCAGAAAAAGTAGCTCTAGTACCTAGGTAGCAGCAGGGGCAACCTCAAATTCTGTATCAACTATGAACCCTAGGCTTTTCAAATAGTAAACTTGTGAATTTGCAATTGGGGAAATTTAGGCTTTCACTATTTGCTGGGTGCTTTGATTTCTTTTAGAAATCTTTCGACTTGCCAGGCAACATCTTAAGTACCAAAGAACCCAACAACTAATGGTCAGCTGCAGGTGCCAACAGAAGGCTTATATCACGTATATGTGATTCAGTTTTTGGATTTTTTAATCACTCCAGTAAAGCAGTACACAGATCAGAAATATGATATTGGCATACCTGCTTTTACTAATCAAGAAGGCCAGCAGACTTTTGAGAGCTTAATTGTCAAACTGTGGTAATCATGAGTCATGATTCATTAGAGAAGCAGTGTGGTCTAGTGGATAGAGTGCAAGCCTAGGAGTTAAAAGGACCTGTGTTCTAATCCTGGCTCTGCCACTTGTCTGCTGTGTGAACTTGGGCAAGTCACTCCATTTCTCTATGGCTCAGTTAACTTATCTGTAAAATGGGGATTAAAATAGTTTAATCTATGTGGGACAGGGACTGTGTCCAGCCCCTTTACCTTGTATCTACCCCAGCGCTTAGTACAGTGCTTGGCACATAAATACCAAATTATTATTATTAATAATAATAATAATGATAACATTTGTTAAGCATTTACTATGTGCCAAGCACTGTTCTAAGCACTGGGGGAGATAGAAGGTAATCAGGTTGTCGCACGTGGGGCCCACAGTCTTAATCCCCATTTTACAGATGAGGTAACTGAAGCACAGAGAAGTTAAGTGACTTGCTCAAAGTCACACAGCTGACAAGCGGTGGAGCCGGGATTAGAACCCACGACTTCTGACTCCCAAGCCCGGGCTCTTTCCAATAAGCCACGCTGCTTCCTATTAACAAATACTGTGCGTATTAACAAATACCGCAATTATTATTATTATTTATCAAGCTGAATTCCCAATTGAATATTTACATAAAGCTAGGGTTGTGTCTACCATTTTCATTTATTTAAAGCTGTGGTTGGTTTTTACAAGCTGCAAGTTCTACACCTACCAAACAAAACACATCCAACTTCTCAATAAGATTCATCAGCATCACCTATGAGCCATGTTCAGTATCAAATGCAAGATAAGATTATAACCAGTGAGGCCTGCAACAGAATAAGTTCAGGAGCACTGAGGCAGTTTATTACAATTCATCTTTGCTGTGAGAGAGGTGTGAGAGGAATGAGTGACAGCAGGATTCCCTAGCAGCTACTCTATGGGGAACTGATAGGAGGTACACATGAACAGAGAAGGCAAAATAAATACTTTAATGATACTATGTGCACATTCTCATCTAATTTTATAAAGGAGTAGACAGGAGTCAACAGCAACAAACTATCTGGTGAGCAACACTTAGGAGAAAGTGAGTAATAGAACATTTATTCAAATACCCATTTGTAACTGTTAATCTGTGAAAGTTTAAAGGTTTATGAGAATAACTGCGATCTATAACTAGGAAAACTGTTCACACTTAGATCCCATGTTTTTGCCAAAGATAGCCAAAATGGGGTAAATGCAACTGATTTAGTGTGGCGTGTCATTATTAGTATTTGCAGCGTATTAAACCTATTTGCATTACTGAAATCGTCCATCAGCCATTCATATTTATTGAGCACTTACTGTGTGCAAAGCACTGTATTCAGCACTTGGGAAAGTGCATTATAAGAGAGTTGGTAGTCATGTTCCCTGCCCACAACAGGCTTGCAGTCTAGAGGGAATTATGCAGCTGATACTTTAATTCTTAATTGTTTTTGTCCACCTGATACAAAAATTTGAACTCTGGGTCACATTGAAGTCATCCACATGAGAAATTGGTCTGGATCCTGCTTTTCTTCCACGCTCATAACTCCCCTTGGAGTTGCTGAGATTTACATGTGCATAAGGGCTTTCAAGTCAGGTCCTGAGGGACTAAGCATTGAAATTCCCCAATTATACTCATTCTTCATACTTCAGAGATGAGATCATGTTTTAATGCTGCACACACACACAACCTTTTTTCCTTAGAAAAATGCAGACATTGAAATTTATCCCTTTAAATAGAGGGAGATGATTTTTACTGGAAACAGAGAAGAGCTCTTTAAAGCTGAAAATCCTGGAAGATTATTTCTTTAATCACTTCTTTGGAGACAAGTAGTTCTTCATGAGTGTATTTGAGCTGACAATTTTTGAATATCATTTCTCCTTGTAATGTTCAAGATGCCTTGTAAATGTCCAGATTTTTAAATTTCAAAAATCAAGTTTATCAGCAATAAGGTGGGTGTTTTAAAGAATGTATAAATAGCAGATTCGTGTTGTATCATTTGAAAAACTCACATCAAAAAGTTTCTTTCTAGGGTGAACATTCCAGATGTTTAAGCAATATGGCAGAATTGCTTTATGCTGCAGCCTGCAAGACCTTGGGAAATAAGTCACGTCTGGACCCCTGGTGTTTAACAATTTAAGAACCCTGACCTAGTAACAATTTTAGCAGATGTTGAGTTCGAGCGATTTATGATGATATTAGTTTTTCCTTTTGAAAACTACTTTCTTTAAAATTTGAGAGGTTTATTTTCTAATCTTTTTAAAAGTCATTTTTGTACATTCTTGGGATCTGGAATGATCATTTTCAATGTCAGATTTGACTGAGAAGCAGCATGGCCTAGTGGAAAGAGCACTGGTCTGGGAGTTCGAATGCCTGCGTTCTAATCCCACCTTCACAACTTGCCTGCTGTGTGACCTTGGGCAAGTCACTTAACTTCTCTGTGTCTCATTTTCCTCATCTGCAAAATGAGGATTCAGTACCTGTTTCCAACCTAAGTAGGAAATACTTACACTGTGAACCCCTTATGGGACCTGATTATCTTATATCTACCCCACTGCTTAGTACAGTGCTTAGCAAATACTGTTATTATTATTATTATCTTGAAGCTGTCTAGTGTATATTTTTCATACTTTGGGAAATTCTCAACAAGCCTTCATATGCATGTATGGATATATTAGTTTCATCTGGTATCCCTACTCCTAATCTCAGTCCTTCTCTCTGTAAATTATAATTAACCCTGAGCCTCATGTCTAAGCGTGAGGATAGTAAGTGGGGTTCACCAAAAGAGTGATGCTAGCACTTGGCAAGCTGGAGTTTATAGGTATTGTGAACAAAGTTTAGGTGTTACTTAGAAAGCCTTATCCTCTCCCTGCTTTGTCCCCTTTCCCTCCTCAGGACACCACCCTATTACCCCTCGCAGCTCTAGGGCTTGCAACTTTGATCCTGGCATACAGAGTTCATTCCATGACTTGGGATGGACAGAAATGATGCATTGCATCACAGCTGCTTTCATGAAAGTGTTTATTTCATATCTGAAATGTTTTTATATACACTTGCTGTGCTATGACTTGCAGAAGGGAGAAGGAAAGCAGTTTTACTGGAGGCGAAACAGCCACCTGTGAAAACTAATTGCATAGGTAGAATTTTGATGGTATCTCTGGGAGTGATCCAGCAAGAATAAAGTAAATGTCTTAATCTACAAGAACATCACCTGTATGCCAGGCTGACCCCCTTCATCAAAGCAGACAAGGATTGAAATAGCCCATGCAAAAGGTGGCCTGTGTTTATATAGGGAAATGTGTTTGGAATTGCCACAGACAGGTGCCTTTCGTCCCAGTGAACTGCATAGATAAATGAAAAATGACAAACATAATAGACTCCAACTAAATTGCCTCATTAAAGTCTGTAATATAATATGAATGGTGTATAGTTACATTCAGACAAAAGTTGGAGAAGAGGCTGCTTTTCAGTTCCCTTTCGTCTCCCTCACTGTTATTCTTTACAGTATTAAATTCTGCTGTCAGCTTCCACCCCTTCATACTCACATTTTTCCTCCCCACTCAGTCTAGCAGCACATCTTGAGGTTTTTGTTCTGCTCAGGATCTAATGGATATTGTGATTAAAAGACAGCTTTTATAATCAGTGTCTGATTCGCTCTATGTATGTAATGCTGGAAGGTCTTAAAGACCAAGACAGCTGGTCTCTTTCCAGGTACAGAATAGACTCACGACTTCTGCTGTATATAGATGTTACTTGTTCATAGAAGATAAATCCACTGTTGGTCTTCCAAATAGTAGTAGTTCAGCTGTTCTGCAAGATTTAATTTTCTTTGGTCTAATTTTGATTAGTATGGGCTAAACATTGAATATAGTGTCCCCCCTGGACACTGTAAACTCATTATGGGCAGGCAGCGTAACTGCTAATTCTGTTGTACTCTCCCATAGTACAACACACTTAGTGTGTGCACGTAGTAAGGGCTCAATAAGTACAATTGATTGATTGAACTAACACTTTCATGCTATAGTTTTCTCTTGTGCAGTCGATATAACTCTAGTAGTAGAAATCAGTGTTTTTCTAAGCTGTGCGGAAGAAAAATTCCAGGAGGGGTAACAGTTGGTAGTAGCTTTTCAGTGTTAATTTTGATACATTTTTTCAATTACTATTATATTTTGAGGATCTCGAAGACAATACGTAACAGAAGTGCTTTAGGGATCTTGTATTAGTGGGTTAATTCAAGGAAAATGGAAAGTGTTCGATGTTAAGGAAAAGCTATATGAGGATCTTGTGTATATTTGTATTTAGATAGGGTGGGCCTAAGGAAGACATAACACAGTAAGCGCCCCCCCCGTCCGCCACCCCTCATCATTCCCAGGTCGAAGTTCTTCCCTCTGTCTTCTCCTAGGGGAATTGTGGGTGCCGGCCTCCTGGCACAAAGATCCGGCACTGCCGGCTGTGAGGCGGGAGAGGGGAAGATGTTGTCCGGACTGTTGTAGAATGTTTTCCTGAGGGCAGTGAGCTCCCAAAGGATAGTGCTCCTGGGGAAGTGCCTGTTAAACCAGACACTTAATCACCTGGACGCTTAGTCACTGGTTAAAGTGACCCTGTTAGAAAATGGGGGATGAGGTGGCTGGGGGTAAGAGGGACCAGTACCATGGGGAGAAACTTTTAGTGCTTCTCTTGTGGCTAGTCCAGCCAAACTTGCCAGTGCTCAGTTTGCAATCAGTCATATTAACTGAGCACTTACTGTGTGCAGAGTACTGTACTAAGCATTTGGGAGAATACAGTATAACGATATAACAGGCACATTCCCTGTCTAAAACAAGTTTGCAGTCTAGAGATCATGTGATCCAGTGCAAACTCTCTGGAGGCAGAAACAATGGAGAACCCCTTATATAGGAGTTATATTGGACCCCTTAGGAGGCCTTCCCAGACTGAGCCTCCTCCTTCCTCTCCCCTTCCTCCCCCTCCCCATCCCCCCTGCCCTACCTCCTTCCCCTCCCCACAGCACCTGTATGTATGTTTGTACATATTTATTACTCTATTTTACTTGTACATATTTACTATTTTATTTATTTTATTTTGTTAATATGTTTTGTTGTCTGTCTCCCCCTTCTAGACTGTGAGCCCGCTGTTGGGTAGGGACCGTCTCTGTATGTTGCCAACTTGTACTTCCCAAGCGCTTAGTACAGTGCTCTGCACACAGTAAGTGCTCAATATATACGATTGAATGAATGAATGAATGAATATGCAAGGCTTTGAAGAAAATCATTCCTTTCACCCCTCTGGAGTTGGCACTCTCGGGGAACAGTCTAGTAAGTGCTCTGCAATACATATATATATAAAACTTCTGCTATCTAGGAGCTTTTTTGTTTAATGATAACTCACAGTGAACTCTGAAAAGTACTCTGTCTCCTCGGTATCTTACCTTTTTTATCTAAAGGGGAGGATCTAATTGTTGTTTTTTCATTTGGTAATTGTTCTGGGAGGATTAATCTGTTACTATTTGAAAGCACGTAATATAAACGTAATGTAAGTACAGAGTGTTCTTGTTAAGTACTTTACCTCATTCATTCAAACCTACCCCAGGCGATAAGAATACAGTGGACTTTTATACCCCACTTTGTTAATACCAAATTTAACAGTCTTTCCGGGAAGGCAGATTTCTTGTACTGGCTGGACCTGACACTATGAGAACTGGTTGGATTTGCACATATCTGAACCGAGTTGGGTTTGGGAGAGTTTGGATAACCTCCTTGTAGGCTGCGGTCTCCTCCTTCTTCTCCTCCCCCTCCCCATTTCATACAAGAAAGAGGAAGAGGAATAAGGTTATTAAGTGCACACAAGCATGAGCCTTTTGTTTTAGTTTCATGTCCCTCTGAACTTAGCCGAAACCAAAACAAGGGGCATGTGTGTATTTATTTTACCTTTTGTTCCAGCCACTGGAGCAAACCTGGTTAGAGCAGTGACCAAGCTGGGCTGCCATTTCAAAAGGTCATACCTCCTTTAAAATTTGGACTTCCAGGAGGTGAATTAAAAAAGAATTCAGGGTTCAGGTAGAACAGACCTCTCATTTTTCGTTTCCTATTGGACTTATATCAAAGAGATCTGGGAGGGCTTGGGCCCTCCAAATCTGGACCGAGCAAGACTCTACCTCACTGTCCGAGAGGAACAAGTTGTGTTGCAGGTTGACTGAGAATTAACTCAAACTTTTTTCGTATGAAAACAAATGAGTTGAGTGCTGACGATTCTATGTTGTAAAATGCCCTGCCAGAGGTATGGCATTTAGTAAACCAGGTAGACTTTAACGAGGTAGTGTAACCATCCCATTTAGTACTGTTGCCATTCTTAAAAGGTGCCCAAATGGTTTACTCTAAAGCATTGAGTTAGATTTCCACAATTTATATTGAGACCTTCCTAGGGGGTAAATTAGCAACTTCTTGAAATTTGTTTAAGCTATTACAATATTGGCCATTTTCTTTGGTTTTGAGTACATATCTTTTACACAAGGGCATTTGGATAAACTTTTTAACAAGGTCCATGATGAGTTACTAGATTGAAAGCTACAGTGTTACACGATATAACTCAAACCATTGGGTTGGTTGTCATGGAAGACAACTGCCAAATTATATAATAGAAAATTGAGTTGTTGTTATTAGGAGCATAATATTAGTATTTATTAAGTGTTTACTATGAGAGCCAGGTAGATACAAATACTTTCTGGGATGAAATGTTGGTTTGAGCCAGAGTATTTATTATATTATTAATGTCATGGTCTCACAGTATGCAAAGAAATAATAAACGTATAATTATTTATAAAATATGAGAAACTCTGAAAGTCAGTGGAGAGATTTGGGGAATAAGGGCAAATTAGAGTCACATATAGTGAATTGTTTAGAATTTGCTTTTTATTCAGCTACTGTTAAAACACTGTGCCATGCCCCTTTGGTTTCAATTTCAACGGTCTAGTCTGAAGAATTATTTGGTAGGCTCCATTCATGTGCTTCCAGTCTTATTGAAACTCTGCTTCTTAAGTAGCATAGTGGCCTAGTGGATAGAGCACTGGTCTGGCCATTAGAAGGGTCTGCGTTCTAATCCTGGATCTGCCACTTCTCTTTTGTGTGACCTTGGGCAAGTCCCTTAACTTTTCTCTGCCTCAGTTACCTCATATGTAAGGTGGGTATTAAGACTGAGCGCCCCGTGTAGGAAATGGACTGTGTCCACCCTGATTAGCTTGTGTCTACCCCAGTGCTTAGTACAGTGCCTGGCATGTGGTAAATGCTTAACAAATACCATAAAAAATATGTTGCTGTCACCTCTCTTTCTAAACTATTAATTTATAGGTGTGCCAAATTACCCAGATATAATTTAATGTGTTGACCTTTGTCTTGGTTGACTTGTAACCAGTTGATAAGCTTCTTTGAAGTATACTGTCTTATTGAAGAGCTTATACCAGTCACCCTCCTATTCATATCTGTCAACATGTCAAAGATGTCCTGATCAAAATTTAATATTTATCATATGCAGCAAATTGTTGAAAATCATTTTAAAAATTTAAAGTTGGATTATTAACAAAAATCAATCATGAAAAAATTTACTTCCTCATGATCAGGGTGAAGGCTAAGGATGGGTTCAGCATTGTATTAGGAAAAAGGGTTGATCATTATTTTTTGGGACTCCTGGCCTAATATTATTGTTATTATCATCACTATTATGAAAAGAACTAAAGGATTTACAGGAAAATAATGTAAGGCATTTTCCCCAGCCCAAAAGGAGTTCACTATCCAAGTGGAGAAGACCAGACACATATAAGTAGAGAATATCATGCAAGCACCATGAAAATAAATCAAAGTTCATAAGTATGAATACAAAGAACAGAAAACGTAAACAGCACATGGTCCTGGCTTCTGCTTGCCCTGGTGATTCTTAGGATAAGCCAGTGCTTAACCATTAATTGTTTAATTGTCAGCAATTGACATATCCTTTAATGCTTCCTAGTATAAATAGCTATATTGAACAGCTATTGAAGGTGACTTTAGTGAAAATTGACTATGGCATTTCACTTCAGTTGAGGGCTGTGGACTCAAAATACCTGGATTTTCTTCAGTTAGGCAACTGTGTAATAAAGCAATGTATTACAAGAAATATGATTTTTATACTGCTCTCATTACTTATCACCAGGCTTTTGCTTTCTCATTGCATTTTCTTGTGTGTTATGTGTTGCCAATTTAAATTATGTGTTGCCAATTTGTACTTCCCAAGCGCTTAGTACAGTGCTCTGCACATAGTAAGCACTCAATAAATACGATTGATTGATTGATTGTCACATTTTCTTCTGCTTATAGTCACAGTTGGTTTACCTGAGGTGAAGGTAGCTAATTATCATAGGTGTAGTGATGAGCTCGGAAGAGACAGGCCACTTGTTTTCAACAAAGCCAAACATAGGTTAGCTGATGGTGGGGGTGGTGTAAATCTAAGTCAGTAAAGTTTTGGAACATATTTGCCTGTAAATACTGATGATAGAACTACTCAGAATCATACTGCAAATTGTAAGATTGACATCTTGATTAGTAATGAATTGTTAAAATATAGGCACACCTCCTGGCATTTTTGCCTTTCTTTACTTGATGATTTTGACATTGAAACTGCAATCTTCATTTCAATTGATAAAAGAAAGAAATGTTATTTCAAAATTAGCGATAAAAGAAAAATATTATTCCGACATTTGTCTTTCTTATCAGACGCTTTTTGAAACTAATGATAAAGGAAACTGTTATGAAATTAGTAATGATTTTCAGTAAAACAACTTACCACATGTTTTTCCATGAAACAGAAACATTTCCCTCTTTTCAGCCAGTTAAAATTGTCACAAAAATAGAAATTTTAAATAAATGTGTTTTTAGCAATTTAATATTTAACTAGCATAGTGTTTTCTACACTTTTAACATACTCTATGAGATTCGATACATTTTTACTTTTAAATGAATTGGCCACAATGTTTCAGGGGATGCTAAGAGAATAAAATGTATTAGTAGAGCTATTTGAAATAAAATAATGAATAACCTCTTGTAAACAACAAACGGCCACATTAATAGTTCTACCTTCAGCACATTGGCCTGATGTAAGGGGTCTTGTATTGCCTTATAAAAGTTTCAGGATCGGGCTCTTTTGTCCAGATTAGTACAAGGTTTCCAAAAATGTGGATCTTTCAAAAACAGTACAGTCCCTCACATGTAGTTTTCCGAGGCCTTCTCTGGGAAACGTCATGGTAAGTGTGCCGTCTGTCTCTGCCTTTCGAAATGTAAGGATGACTTGAAAAGAAAACAGTCCACTTCTGCCCAGTGCATTCAAGCAAGCAATGCATTAATTATGCTGATAAATATCGAAGAGTGTGGTTAGTTCAAAAAGTTTACAAACATATACAAAGAATCAGACTTAAAATTTAAAGATATTTTCAGTGGCAGCTTTTTTGAGGTCTTTTATATTGGATTCTCCAAGCTTGAGAAAATCAAAAGAGAATTTTTAATCTACTCGTAAGGCAAAATCCCATTCTTATTCTTTCCAGGTATCTACTTATAAAAGTCTGATCTGTTTATTTTGTTCTTTAACTCTCTCAGGCCTAGGGATCCTGTGTAATTCATGTTCATTAAAATGGTCTAGAATGTTACATAACAAAGCAAGATTTGGGTCAGTTTAACTGATATGTTGGTGTTAGTTTAGCCATTGCAGTAGGCCTCAAGAGACCCCAAGAACATACAATTAAAAGGTGAGCATCACCCTTTTGTGTATGTAACCTCTCAAAGTTAAGTGCGGACCTTGCTGAACTGATACCATTTGTTTGCATACCATTTGCAGTAACCTGAATGACTGGTTATTCTGGTCAGGAGAAAATAGCGCTGACATCATGTGATTCTGGCAAAGTAGACCACATTGGAACTTGGCCTTTGAATACCCAAGGGACTGGCAGCAATCTCAGGGATTGGCCGGGAGCCCCATTGAGTTCACTAGTAATCGGTTGACTGCTGAGCTGGACAAGCTGCCCTAGTTTTTCTGACAAGCTCTGTCTAAAAGAATGATGGGCAGTCTGCCATTAGTTTTCTTTAGCAGAATTGCGGAAGGTTAACTCTTTAGCTCCTAGGCATGGATCTGTATCCTACAGGATGTTATAGGATGATGGACACTATAGAGAACATTTTGGAGCCAAGGTTCCACTTCGGCAGAGGGGTCTTCAAAGTTATTTTATTTAACAAAATTCTAGTCTTAATTGAATTCAAAAATACTGCCTAGTGGTCCTTCCACAGTGACAGATATAGGAAGAGGAAATTATACTCTTTTAAAAGATTCCGAATACATCATATGAATTCTTTGAAACACATGTGTTCCTGCATATTCAAGCCACTACAATTTTGGATGCGCAGTGTACTTGAGATGAAAGAGTATATGAGGTAGAGAAAGTTTATAGGGTCTCATGAGTCCAGAGAAGCTAGGTCAGAAGAATGAGACTGATTGACTTGTTTGTTTGATGGTACTTTTACTCTGTGTCAAAAACTGTTAAGTGCTCGGGTAGGTACAAGTCAGTTAGGTTGAACACAGTCCCTGTCCCGCATGGGGCTTACAGTCTTAAGTGGGAGGGAGAACAGGTATTGAATCCCCCTTTTCCAGTTGCGGTAACTGAGGCACAGAGAAGTTAAGTGACTTCCCGTCATCACACAGCTAGCAATTGGAAGAGCAATTGGCAGAGTTGGGATTAGAACCCAGGTCCTTTGACTCGCAGGCCCATGATCTTTCCATTAGGCCACGCTACTTCCCTTGCCCCATAAGATTTAATTGGGAATATTGATGCTTGAGCGGCATTTGCATTTTGGATCAATAACAATGGTAAAGTTCACAAATATTTTTAAATAAAAAAGTTATATACTTAAGAATGAAAGAAATGCCATTATTGATTGGGTCAGGCTAGTTATTCTTCCAGACCAGCATTATGACTCCAACAGTGGCAAAGGGGTAACTGGAACAACACTGTGAAGGTTGCTCTCTCTGACATCCAGTCTAATCCCTAATATTATCCTCTATATATCATGAACTCTCGATTTAGTAGCCCAGTATCAATCTTTGTATTTGTCATCCCCTCTTAGACTGTGAGCCCTCTGAGGGTCAGAGACAGTGTCTGGATCAGTGCCTGAGGATTTTTTCCATTAGTCGAAACAGTGTTTAACCCACTGTTACAAACTTCATAAATGTTATGATTGATTAGCCAGTCAGATTTGGATTTAGTTTGAAAACGTTTGGGAACATGGATCCTTAAACATTAGGTTGAATGTTAAGGAGAATAAGCAGGTTTTGCCATTGTTGAAGACCATTTGATCTATCCAGTCATGATGTTTCTTGTGGTGTTATGAGGATGCAAGATTGTAATGTCATTATAGATCTCTCTTTTGCGAGCTGACATATACATACATATATACATTTTAAAGTGCAAACTTTCAAGGTGTTGGGGTTGGTAGAAAAGATACTGGATTCTCATTCCATTCAGGCATAGGCTAGAGTTCCCAGGCCTCTTTGTGGTATCTGCAGCTTACGCAGTTTATCTAAAACACTCAATAAATATGATTGGTTGATTCATTATCTGAGATCCTAGGAGATCTCAATTATAGTCCTGGAAGTCACTATGCTTATAGGTATTTATCTAGCAGGTTTCAATATGTATGTCCAGGAGGGAGGTGGGAGAGGGAAGAGGAGAGAAGCTAGGGGATACTGGGGGAGTTCCCTCTAGACCACTCCTGGCCTCCAAGAGGGCCAGATGAGTGTATATATTCATACACTCATATATATATATATATATATATTCCAATATATATTCCAATATATATTCATGGCTATAAGGAACTAAGGGAATGACCAGGTTTTTTTTTTTACCCTAGTCGGGGATTTAAGGAGTACCCCAAACTAACCTAAGCCCATTGTGGGTAGGGAACATATCTACCAACTCGGTTATATTGTACATTTCCAAGCCCTTGATACAGTGCTCTGCACTCAGTAAGAACTCAGTAAATATAATAGACTAATCGATTGATCTGGGCCCCTGATATTTTAATAACCCAATAGGGACTGATAACATTGTTTTATTCTGTCCACCAATTCCAGCCCACATGCTAGTGTTGTTTATGATTCCTTTATGTTAGAGTCACTTCAATTTGTTTTATGGGATTTGTTAAGCACTTACTATGGGTCAAACACTGTCCTAAGTGCTGGGGTAGGTACAAATTAATTAAATTGGACACAGTCCTTGTCTCACATACGGCTCACTGTCTAAATAGGAGGGAGAACAGGTATCCCTATTTTACAGTTGAGGAGACTGAGGTACTGGAAAGTGAAGTGACTTTCCCAAGGTCACACAGCAAGCAATTGGCAGATCTGGGATTAGAACCCAGGTCCTTCTGACTCCCGGGCCTGTGGTCTCCCCCCTAGGCTACACTGCTTCTCAATCTAATTTGGATTTCTTCCTGAAATCCACTGATAGAGGAACAGGAATACTAACCCTACTCTAATAGGACATTGAGATGGAATAAAGGAGAAAAAGAATCTGGTCAGGATTTGAATGGAGCCCTGAAGCGTCCTTGGCGAAGAAGAGCTAGAGAATGTTTGTCCAGGCAAAATGATGGCCAGAAACTAGTATTTTAGTCAAAGATGTAATTGAAAAGAATGCAAGGGGAAATTCAAGTGGCAACTACACCCCAGAACAAGAGACTACAGAACAAGAAAGTCAGGCTGTATTCCTTGTTTCAACTCACCCACAATGATCAACTAGTAGATAAAGAGGCTCCTTACCATGAACTCAGGCAGGGTCCTCAAGCAGAGTCACCTTTACTCTTAAGCTTTTTCTTGGAAAAGGCATGGAAAAAGAAGAAAAATAAAAGCAAAATTATAAGACCCAAAAGGAAGTTACAGACTCTTACCCAACCCTTATTCCTCATTTTTCCAGAACTACTGATTAAGCAAAGAGAGAAACTCGCCACCTGCTCTTGGTTCATTGTGGGAACAAAGCAAGACTGAACTTTTCCCTAGGAGAGTTAGAGCATCAAAGAAAAGGCAGAGGGGCTTTAGGAGTTTGCAAGGACCTTCTAAAGGCTTAGCTTTACTACACAGGTGGGTGTAGACTTTTCCTGGCAGTGGAGGAAAACTTATTTGAGAAAGCCAGATGGCTGCTGGTAAATATAAGCAATATAACCCTTGGCCTATTGGGAGATTCAGTTTTCTCCTTTCATTTCCTATATCTCCTTTGCAAATCTTCAACTGGACCTCTGATTAGATGTTTTGAAATCAGACAGCTCTTACCAAAGACTGACTTTAACACAGTCAAGTCTAATACTTTACTAACAAGATTGTCCAGTAGATTAACCAATTTATTTATCTGCATAAACCATATATTTTTCAACCTTCCCCTCTAAAAAAGCCTAAATCCTTTAAACATTTGGTAAAGAATTACTTTAGCATCTATATTTCTGATTACGTTCTAAGTTTTTTCATTACTCTAAGAAGGAGCAGGGGGTAGAGAAAACAAATTTGATGTAACATCAAAAATACTCTCTTCCTCACCCCACTTCTCCGTAAGAATGAATAAAAATAAGCATAACTGGATGAGTATACTTGCTGTTAGGTGTTTCATAATATGCTACCCAGCAACTCTCCCACCGATTGTGATAGATAACTTTCAGATCTTAAAGCAGAGAACAAAAATGACACACTACATACCGACTGGCATATTTCCCTCGGAAAAATTAAGTAGGCATTAATTTCCTAAGAATAAGAGTTGGGATTTTAGTGTTATTTCAGGTTAGTTACTGAGTCATAGCATATTATTGGATGACTCATTTATAGATTCTTAGACCTCAGTTTTACTTGTCTCTAAAGCGGAGTCAATACTGTTAAGCTGTTGGGTAGTTTAATTAGTCAGGTTGTCAAATCAAGTGTCTGACCTGATTACCTTGTATCTACCCCAGCATTTATCACAGTACTTGGCACATAGTAAGTGCTTTAACAAATACCACAATCATTATTGTGTACTGGGCTTGACACCAAAGTATTTTAAGTGCATCATTTCTTAGTTGATGTCTACCTGCACATATGGAATTATACCACCTCCCCAGTAGTTTTATTTGGACAACACATACAGGTCTGACACTGTCCTCGTAAGCTCATTGTGGGCAGGGAATATGTCTGTTTATTGCAATATTGTACTCTTCCAAGCACTTAGTACAGTGCACTGCACATAGTAAGCACTCAATAAATATGATATGAATAAAAGGCTCTCCTGTCTCTTTTGCCGCTCCTTCTCAGTCTCTTTTGCAGGCTCCTCCTCTGCCTCCCACCCTCTAACTGTGGGAGTCTCTCAAAGATCACTTCTGGGTCCCCTTCTATTTTCCATCTACACTCACTCTCTTGGAGAACTCATTTGCTCCCCTGGCTTCAAATAGATTTCCAAATCTACATCTCCATCCTTAATCTCTCTCCTTCTCTGCAGTCATATTTCCTCCTGCCTTCAGGGCACCTCTACGTGGATATCCTACCAGCACCTCAAATTAAACATATCCAAAACAGAACTCCTCGTAGTCCCACCCAAACCCTGTCCTTCCCTTGACTTTCCCATCACTGTAGACAGCACCACCATCCTCCCTGTTTCATAAGCCCGTAATCTTAGCATTACCTTTGACTCATCTCTCTCATTCAACCTACATAGTCAATCTGTCACCAAATCCTGTCACTTCTGTCACTTCAACCTTCACAACATTAAGAAGCAGCATGGCTTAGTGGAAGGAGTCCGGGCTTGGGAGTCAGAGGTTGTAGGTTCTAATCCTCACTCTGCCACTTGTCAGCTCTGTGACTTTGTGCAAGTCACTTGACTTCTCTGTGGCTCAGTTACCTCATCAGCAAAATGGGGATTAAGACTGTGAGCCCCATGTGGGGTAACCTGATTGCCTTGTATCTACCCCCAGAACTTAGAACAGTGCTTGGCACATAGTAAGCGCTTAACGAATACCATTATTATTATTATTATTATTATTGAAATTCGCCCTTTCCATCAAACTGATAAAAAATGTTAATCCAAGCATTTATCCTATCCTCCCTTGATTATTGCATCAGCCTCCTTGCTGACCTCCCTAAATTCCCACTTCAGTCCACACTTAACCCTGCAACCCAGATAATTTTTCTACAAAACTGTTCAGTCCATGTTTCCTCAGACCTCAAGAACATACAGTGATTGCCCATCCACCTCACTGTCAAACAGAAACTCCTTGCCATAGGCTTTAAGGAGTTTAAGGCACTCTGTTACCTTGCTCCCTCCTACCTTACATCCCTGCTTTCCTACTACAACCCAGCCAGCCCACATCACTCCTCTAAAGCCAAGCTACTCACTGTACTTCAATCTTGTCTATCACAGCTGACCCCTCACCCGCCTCCTGTTTCTGGCCTAGAACTCCCTCCCTCTACAAAGCCAACAGAGAGTCAGGGCCTTATTAGAAGCACATCTCCTTCAAGAGACCTTCCCTGCCGAAGCTCTCATTTCCTCGTCTCCCATTCCCTTTTGAGTTGCCTTTGCCCTTGCATTTGCACCCTTTATTCATCCCTCCCTCAGTCCCACAGTACTTATATCTATATTCATTATTGATCTGTCTCCCTCTCTAGGCTGTAAGCTCATTGTGGGCAGAGAACAAGTCTGCCAACTTCCTTTTATTGTACTTTCCCACACATTTAGTGCAGTGCTCTGCACCCTGTAAGCACTCAATATGATTTATTTAAAGTTGCAGGGGTTTTCATTTTTATCTATCATCCAACTCTCTATTAATCTCCATTTTATTTCTATCCATCTATCAGTTCTTGAAGATGATCCTGCTGATGGTGAGATTTTGTCTGTGTGTAGTGGTGAATGAAAGAAAGACTGGTGCATGAGTGTCATTGTACACACAAACGTTGTCCTTTGCTGTGCTATTTGCAATTGCCAGTGCTGTTTCTCATTCTGCCTTTTGTTATGCTGATTTCCTGGAATATCCCAGCACTCGGTACTTTATGACTTGAATCTACAGGATCAGTTAGGGACAAAATCAAACCAAACGCAGTCATATTTAATCCAGGCTCAGACAGTCTTCTTCCAAGACCCCCAAATAAATTTTAGATTCACTCCATCGCACTGTTCCATTCTTCAAAATGGCTGTGTCTAGTGCATTTCTGGGCTAGTAGATTAGATCATCAATATAGAGGCTTTAATCACCCTGATGGTGTGTGTTGGATGCTGAACAAATCTGTGAATGTTGGCAGGCTGCATGTACAACCAGAGACTATGAAGCCATTCAGAAGAGTTGGAGTTCTTTAAGAAATCAGAGATTCTGTTTCTATTGGACTTTTGAAAAAGCAGGGTTTGGATGGGCCAGATTTCAAAGTTTACTGTCAGTATCTGAAAGGATATGCTAGATTTTGGATTTAATAATAATAATAATAATAATAGCATTTGCTAAGCACTTACTATGTGCAGAACACTGTTCTAAGCACTGGGGAGGTTACAGGGTGATCAGGTTGTCATTCGGGGGGCTCACAGTCTTAATCCCCATTTTACAGATGAGGTAACTGAGGCTCAGAGAAGTTAAGTGACTTGCCCAAGGTCACACAGCAGACATGTGGTGGAGTCGGGATTCGAACCCATGGCCTCTGACTCCCAAGCCTGTGCTCTTTCCACTGAGCCACGCTGCTTCTCAAGGATTTCTTGACTTAATAATAATAATAACAATGATTATGGTATTTGTTAAGCGCTTACTATGTGCCAAGCACTGTTCTAAACACTGGGATAGAGTCAGGGTAATCAGGTTATCCCATGTGGGGCTCACAGGTTAATCCCCATTTTACAGATGAGATAACTGAGGCACAGAGATATTAAGTGACTTGCCCAAGATCACACAGCAGAGAAGTAGTGGACATGGAATTAGAACCCATGTCCTTTGACTCCCAAACCCATGTTCTTGTCACTAGGCCTGCTGTGGATTATTAGACAGTGTTTAGTTTAGGAAGTGGAGAACAGCATTAGCCTGTAGTTCCAAATCAGTGATGGGTATATGAAGGGATTCTTAGTATGACAGGATTCTTGGATGTGGCTGGTTCATGTGCTCATTTTTGAGATTTATTACAATCTGATATGCTTTGCTACTTCTACAAAATAGTTAAAATAATTTGCAGAGCTAGCTTGGCCTAGCAGAAAGAGCATGGGCTTTGGAGTCAGAGGTTGTGGGTTCTAATCCCGGCTCTGCCACTTGTCAGCTGTGTGACTTTGGGCAAGTCACTTCACTTCTCTGTGCCTCAGTTACCTCATCTGTAAAATGGGGATTAAGACTGTGAGCCCCACGCGGGACGACCTGAAGACCAGCACATAGTAAGTGCTTAGCAACACCATCATCATCATCATTTATATTAAAGTTGCTTTATAATATATGGGTTTGGAGAACCTTGTTCTTCCCCAGTAGGCACTTGATGTCTATGTCCCAGGACCTTATTATCGGTAAGCTTGTCCTGCCATTTGATGTTGGGTGTGGTTTATCCCTGGTTTTGGTCAAAATGTTCTAGAAACTGGATGTGCCTTTGGTCTCATAGCCATATTGGAAGTTGAACACTACAGTGTTCCTGTAGCCCTTTGAAATTCCCTGCTTTTTCCACTGGCCCTCGGTGTGACTTTGTACCTAGGCCCTCGTTGTCTCAGGTGTAAAGTGGGGATAAAATACCTCCTCTATCTCCCCTGTAGATTGAGTTCTGTATGTGCTTTATATTATGGTTGAAAATGCCTGCTCTTTACAGATTATGCCCAACCACTTATCAACTCGTGCCTGAAAAAGCTTCATCTTGGAGTTTTTCAAGAAGGAAAATTCATGTTGGTTTAATCACAGTGAGGTTACTTCCTAATTCATTTCTCTTTTTCTCCTTTTATGTTTTCTTATTAATCAAAATCCCTTTGACTAAAAAATTGCCCTCTTAGGGAAAAAATGAAAATAAGCTTAAAAATGTAGATTCAGTGAATATTTTCATTCATTCATTCAATCGTATTTATTGAGCGCTTACTGTGTGCAGAGCACTGTACTAAGCGCTTGGGAAGTGCAGGTCGGCAACATATAGAGACGGTCCCTACCCAACAACGGGCTCAGTCTAGCAGGGGGAGACAGACAACAAAACATGTAGTTTTGACATTAATTTTGACTGAATATATTTCTGTGAAACTGTATTATTTCAAGTCCCTTTATCAGTAGACTGTAAGTGACTGTAGCTTAATATAGCTAGATCTTGACCTAATAGGAATTGAAGTTTTTTTTTTTAAAAAAAACTGCAGTTCACTTGGAATGTATAAGCATGTTTGCATGTCAGTGGACATATTTTAATTAATTTCTGTGTAAATTGTTTCAATCCAGCTGCCACTTGAGAGCTTTTTTGTCCAAACTTTGTTCTCCATCTTGCTTTACTTGGACCGTGGACCTAAACTTTTTTTCAAATTCCCATGAAACACCCGTATATGTCTTTGATATAGGATAATTGCTTGGCTGATCGTATACCCGAGCATGATAAGATACACATAAGATGAAATCTGGAACAGAAGTATAAATAATACTTATCTTTAAGCCAGCATCTGTCATCTGCTTTAGCAGATAATGTTTTCTTTCATTCTAGCACAAAAAGAGCTGAAAGATTTATTGAGCAGCTTTGTTTGTGTTCTGCAATGCTTAATCAATTTTTATTAAATTCTAAATTAAAACCTGGCTTTCATCACAGGTTTGTTGTTTTTTTTCTAGTGGACATCTCAATGTATAGAACAAGGAGAGAAATCATTATGGCCTGAAAAATCTATATATAGGTGGGAGGATGCTCACTTTGTACTCCTTGCATGTATTCATTTCTCTGGAACTTAGTCATTTTTTGAAGCCACTTTGAAATGTATTGTTTGCATTGCAGACTTGGGTATTTAGGTATTACAAATGTTACCAACCTCCAACAATATAATGAACGGTAGACATAGTCTCTGTGATAGTATTTTGTGTTGAAGGTATTGTGTGTACACTGTGCTACCTACATGGGAATTGGAAATGTTAGGTAAGATAATAAGGTAAAACAATTTAAGGTGAGTGTGCCTTCGTGTCTTTATCTTTTTAACAAACATTTCTTTTGACCTCTGAAACGAACTAGCCATTTGATAATATCAAACATTACTTTTAAGTATCATCAGCCAAATAGATCTAATTGCATTGGCTTTACTTCTCTTTGTGACAGTTACTTTTCAGGTTCTTCATTTTGGAACTATATTTGTTAAGCTCTTACTCTGCGTCAAGCACCGTTCTAAGCAATGGGGTAGATACAGAATTATTCTCTGCTTTTAAGATCAAGCTCTTTGATTCAATAAATGCTTGCGTATTTTAGGAAACCCAGTTGGAAAGGTTCAAAATGAGTAATATATTTTAAGTTTTTAATCTAGCATGTTTGAAATAGAAAAAGATGCCTTGGACATTTATATTTGTTTTTATTCACAAAAGGTAAACAAAATTAAAGTGCTCCGCACACAATAAGTTCTCAATGAATACGGCAATGAAAATGAATGAAATTAAGGCATTTCCAGTGTCTAAAAACATATTCTCCTTTTTGCTCATGATGTTTTGTTTTAGAATCTGACTCTTAGAAAAATAACATACATGTGTGTAAATGATTTATTTTGATAACTTATTTTTTGGGCCTTGTGCCACAAGTACTATAATTACCACTTTTAAAAGGGTGAAATTTGTAGAATAATGTTGAAAAAATGTGGTAAACTTTAATTACTGTTTGCTTTCTAGGAAATACTGCAATTTGTGAATTTAAGATGAAAATATTTGTATTTGTGAATCATCTATTGTGGGTCTCTGTAAAAATCAGAACTTGCATACTAATGTAAGTAATTTTTGGAAATTGTGTTCATTAGATCCAGATCCAAAACCACACAAGGGAACGTTGTAATTTACGCAAACTCTTCCTCTACCCCCAAATAATGGTTACCCGAATTAAGGTATGAAGAAATCTAATCTAGAAATTCTGAAAGTGTCAGTTAGTGTTCTCCTGAATGCTTGTTCCTCATTCATGTTTACATTTGAAATTCAGCTGATCCCTGAGCTCCTACCTATTTCTTTAGCAGCATTAGCTGCTGCTGATTCCGAAGGTGTCCACTGAATTTGTATTGCCCGTGGAGAAGAAACCCTGACATTTTAAAATTAAAATGGCATGCAAAAACCTGATGTGCAAGTGAGCTTTGACAGAATAGCTGACTGCTGGTTTTATAACCTCCAAAATCTATATTACACTAACACTTGCCAATGTTATTTTACTAGCATTCAAGGCTGGAAAGCTGCGTCTGCTTTATATGGAGTAAATTTGGAGTAGATAAACCAAGTCTTTGGACCAGTTGCCAAATGAAGTGGTGTTGATGGCTGTAGGGGCTAGGAGTGAGAGTGTGAGTGCTTTCTGGCAGAGGAACAACCCAGACTGTGTCATGCTTCTGACTATGGAGCTCTAGACATATGGCCAAGTGTTTGTTATTACCAAGTGCTGTTACTATACTTTGCTTTCAACTTTCCTTTGCACACACTACTTTTCCTTCTAGTTTTGAACCGGTTGCAAACTTTTGTGTACTCTAATAAATTGAAAGTATTTGTTGAGTGTGGGGGTAATAGTTGAAGAGGTCTGTCTGGCTTCCTTTTCACCATATGTTGTGAGTCAAATATGTGTGGCTACTAAAGTCTTTTTCATATCATTGTAATACGAGGCATATTTTAAATGTAACTCAAATTCTTTTGGTTCGATCTCTGGGTTTCGATATGGAAGTATAATACAGATCTGTGAAATAGAGAGGGAAATGGATCGTAGAGTTTTTAGTAATTTTCCCAAACTTTAAGACCATTGCCACCAAAGGAAAAAAAAAAAACAAACCAAACGTAGGGACGCATTTAAAATGGCTCCCAAAGATTTACAAATAACCCTCAAAGGCAATTTGTACATCCAAATGAGGTACTGGAATATGACCAAAATGATGTTGGCAGGGTTCCATGACAGGTTGCCCATTTTGTACTATGGCATGTTATTCAGGCAACATCCTTCAAGATACTACAATCACTCCCTTTTTTATGCTTATGGAGCAATCTGTCTCATAGTTGGAATTACTAGGTCACCCTATCTTCCAAGCAGGGGGTGGCACCAGGGAAGCAGGAAGAGGAATTTTCCGTGAAGCTCCGGAGGAAGGAGCCCAGGCTCTGAAACTGAAGCATGTATGGGTGAAACTGGAGCTGACCCCTGCAGCGGCAGTACTTCAGTCTCGGCTGACGCAGTTGGGGTCCTCCTGCAAGCTGCTGCCACAGATACTCTGTGCCCCCCCAGATACTCTCAGGGCTGGAGGGTAGGGTAGGAAGCCAGAGAGCTGCTGTTTTGTGTTTTTCTTTTTATTTGAAAACCAATAAAAAATAAATCCCCCACTACTGGGGCTCCACATTTTTGGATATGACTGACTGGGAATGTGGCAGTAGGCATTCTTTTTATATAAAAATCGATCTAAAATAAATTCCCCAGCACTGGTGAGCCCGGCTTCTACCCCTCCTGGGCCCTTCATCCACCTCCTTGCTGTTCTCTTCTGCGGCTCTGCTCCCTGAGGAGCAGGGCTGGCTGTAGACATGGAGAAGCGGTGGCCTCAGCTCCCACCTCTCCTACAGCGGGGCCAGTGGGTCTGGGTTTCGGGAAGGATACCAATTTCGAATCTCCGGAAACATTCTCTGCATATGATTTCACTATTACCTGGGAATGGGAAGATTCCAATCAAACATATCCTATTGGCAGGAACCAATCAGAGGATGCAAATCATGACTATGCCATCAATTAATCCCTTCAACTGAGTGAAGGGCATGCAGGGATGGCCATTATCCTGTCAGACGTAGTTTAGGCAGTTTGCACTAGTATGTACCTGTCAGCAGTACCATATGGCGTATTGAACCTTATATGAAGGTATATCAGTTAAAACTGAGCAGAAGCCAATTTTAAAGTATGATTTTGACCAATACTGTACCTTTTCTGGTCCTAATTTTCTCTTGGCTTCTTTCATTTTGGTTTATGATGTTTTATCTTTTCCACAGAATGGTTTTCAACTAAATTTTATAACAGTAAAATTTAGAGAAACTTCGGCAGCTTTCCCAACATTTTTGTTAGCGTGCATAATGCATTAATATGCAAAAATAGAAAGTACTATTTTCTCCATAATTTTGGAGATAGTAAGATCACTTTGCTAGGTAAATATATTCTGAGACTATTTTCATTATAAGTAAAGTTGTTGGCATTCTTGTGATTGATCTCCCATTAAAATGGAACTCACATTAAAAGGAAGGTTGTGATGGTAGATTTATCACTGGGGAATGGATATGAACTCCAGTTTCCCATTAAGCATATTTTCATTGCACGTTTTGTATAGAACATTATTGAAAACTAGGGAACAATTTCCTGAAGACAGACAGAAGGCACGGATAGAATAGGATAGAATGCAGGACAGTTTGGGCAGAAACAATGATAGATGTGTGCCCGGCACAAGTATAGGCGGGTGACCAGAAACATCACACATACTACAGCACAACTTTCCCTTAACATAGGAGTCTTCAAAACCATAAACCCCTACCGACATAATCAAAGCATGCATACATAACTATACAGTGCTCTGCACACAGTAAGCACTCAATAAATACGATTGAATGACCCCCGACTGAACCCTTAAAATGTAAGAGATTCTTTGGAATAGCAAGGCAATCTTTGAATTCTGTGTGTCCCAGCCTTTTAAAAGCATCCTTGAGCCCATCTTTCTTGAACCGTATCTGGAGCTAGTCCTGCTGCCTTTGCTTCTGATAGAACAGAGATGACAAGCTTAGGTATTTGGGATAAGGTGTAATAGGCCTCCTTATGATTAGAAATAGGGGTGCAGTTTGTAATTGAGCAGTTGTTATGAAAGAAATAGGGACCAGGGTATATATATCGAGAACCCTGTGTCTGTAAGTTGGAACCAGTAGTTTGCAAAATTGTTACTGTTTAACTGGATTTTTTCTGTGGTGATAGACCTGAAGAATAGATACTGAATTCCAAAGATACTGAGTTCCATTGCAATGACTCATGCAGCTGCAGTGAAGTACTAGGATACAGCTATTTCCTACCTTTGTTTGGAAATGAACTGATTGGACCTAGCGGATGTAAGTCCTCAGCTGCAGGATTTCACAGAAGGAAATACATTTTGTCTTTAATGGGTACTGAATGCTGTTTAGCAACTTCTTTGTATTTAACATGGAGAAATCACTGTATAGAATGCTTTGGTATACTTATGTGCTTTGTCCTGTGTGTATGTGCATATATCTTTGTAAGCTTGCTTGTATACATAGATGTAGACTCTTCAGAAGTAAAAATATAGCCAGACTCCTTTGTAAAAAGCCTTTTATAAAATGATAGCTCCATACGTGACTAATTTCATTTAGGCAACTTAATTTAATGGATATAGGATTAGCCCAAGAGTCAAGATCTGTGCTATGTATTTCATTTTCAGCCCCTTATAGATGTTTAGTGCCCTTGGGCAAGACATTTAACCTGCCTGCCTGAGCTTTTTCATTTGTTAAATGGGTAAAATATTATTGTTGTACTCAGGATTGGGTGATGATTAATTATTAGTAGCAAATGATTATGAAGTGCTTGGAAAAAAATGCTGTCCTAATTAAGTACAATAACCAATTCAGCTGTAATTCTCTAAAGAGGTCAGAATGAAAGAGTAGGTGAAAATCTTTTTAAGTTTATTTTTAAAAAGCTGAAAGAAAATATTTATGTTGATAGGGCCATTTTGTAGCTATTTCTAAACTTCAAGAAATTAGGAACATTTCTGTTTTAATTCCTAGGCAGATAGCCATTTTTGATGAGGAAGGGTTGATGATAAGTTGAAGGATGATTATCTGGATGGTGTCAAGTAAGACTTGGGCTAAAGGAAAACAGCCTACTCAAAAAATGGAAATTGGAAACTTCTGTGATTACGATATTTGTTATAGTTAGTTCTGAGGGGTGCTGTGTTTCAGTCAGGTAGCCTTCCTGGGCTTTTCAAAAATATTGTTTTACCTTTTATTTATCCATAGTGAAAACAATTTTGTTTACATTTGTGCAGTTAAAACTTTGCAGTTTAGTCTGTGTGGATTAGTGGCCCTACTGTTTAACTGGAAGGCAAGTCTGTGCTAGTAGGATACCATATGCACCAGTATTTTCTTAAATAATACTCTGTTGGCGTTTGCCACTGGTGTTGAGGGTGGGAGTTGGGGGTTGGGGGGAGGGCAGGGAAATGAGTGTAATCCTGGAAGCCTTCCAGTTAGGGGTTAGGAAATAATTTAGGGACAAATGCTCCTGCTTGAAACATAACACCAAATAGTGGTTGTTGTTTTTTTTTTTAAAGAGAAGCCAGAATTAAACACAGAAGAGTTTACTGTTTGCTAATCAGCATGTGTTTACTTTCTCTTCCAAAACTGGAGCTGCCAACCAATACATTTCCTACCCAGTGCTATGAATCTGTCCAAATAAACATGTAAAGTAGTAAAACAATGACACCACATGAAAATGTATCTTCATTCATTAGAGTCAAAAAAAAAATAATGCTGTGGAATTGAACCGTAGCAAAGAAATCAGGGTCACATGGGCAGTTTGGCCTATTAGGAACTCCAGTGATATTTTTCCTTAGTTGGTTTCAACTAAATCAGTAATTTTAAAATGACAGTGTAACAGTGCCCCTGATATACAGAAGTGAAAATTGATTATTTGTTATCAACCCTCTGTGCTCCCGGTAGACTGGTGCTTTTTAGGTATTGCATAGCTTCATGCTAATTATGAGAATAAATAGCTTGTTGAATTCAAATCCATTTTGATTTCTGTGTCAATCACTAGAAGTGATGTGTCCTCTAAATTGAATTTAAGGAATAGCTCCTCTGGAGATGGCAGGGGGCAAAGTATAGTTTTAAGGAGAACCTTTTTTATTTATGTGGTTCAATAATGATGCCAGAAGCTAAATATATTAATTAATGTCGCATAGAATACTTAATTTACAAGAATTCCAGGGCGTGTTAGCAGCTAATGGTCTTAGACTTGGTTGAACTGACAATGACACCGCTTAAATTATGAATACGTACCACTAATACCTAATATTGCATATGTAGACCTTTCTTATCCCAGAATCAAAATTAATTTCTTCTGTGTCAGCAACCTCACACGACAGATTTAAGAAGTGAGGAATGATTTATCTGAACTCCTATGTAGGCGTTCAGGATTTCATATAATAATAATAATTGTAGTATTTGTTAAGCGCCTAGTATGTGCCATGCACTGCACTAAGTGCTGGGGTAGATACAAGCATCATCAAGTCCCACATGTGGCTCCCAGTATAAGTAGGAGAGACAACAGGTAACAAATCCCCATTTGCAGATGAGGGAACGGGGACATGGAAAAGTTAAGTGACTTACCCAAAGTCACCCAGTAGGTAAGTGGAAGAGCTGGGATTAGAACTCCTGAGTCCACTGACGCCCAGGCCCGTGGTCTTTCCACTAGGCCCTGCTGCTTCTCACCTATCTACTCATATACCACCCCCCCTCCAAAAAGTGTCATGGGATCTTTGCCTAGAATCTATTCAAGCTTGGGCTTAAAATTAAAAAAAAATGGAAAAGAAGTGATTGATCTTTTTAAGCACAGGCGCTAGTAAGTCCGTCACATTTGCAGCTGTATGATCGGCGCCTGAGTGTTTACATCTGCATGAAGTGTGTGGACAAGATGATGTGAAGTGCAGTAGTGACACAATGGTGTCATCTTTGAATATAAAGGATAGGTCTCTCTCCGTTTCTTTCTCAGACAAAAAAACATAGAGGACAATGAAGCTTTCTACTGCACTTCACTTGATGGTGAGCTCCTAACTATGTGTCTGGGTGTGGTTGAAAAGATCGCTGTACAATAAGCACTCCGTTCCACACCTGCATGAATAGTTTGTTCTTTGCTGCACTGATGAGTTTGCCCCAAGCTGTTCTTGTGGCTGATTCCAAATCTGCCTCATAAGTGTCCTGATCCTGACCTTCCCATAGCTTCTTTTCAAGTAAAGCCACTGGTCTCTTGAATATCTTACACTAGACTGGTTGTTCGGTCTGCTGCTGTCATCTTCCAAGAATCTGTTGCTCTACATAGTGTTTGAGACTGTTTTACTGTTTCTTGGAAATATTTATTCTGTCCTATCTGCTTGCAATTGCCCTATTTCAGGTCACTGAATGTTAGTTCCTTGAATATCCTACAATCATCTTTTCTGCTGCATTGCCCTGACCGGAGAAACTGCTGCTATAAGTATTGCTTCAGTGCTGGTGAACTGACAGCATTCTGGAACATCATTGTTGATGGTTCTGTGTTGTCATTTGATGTTAAATATGGCTCGTAGGTGACACTGATGACACTACTCCCGACACCAGATGTACTTGTGTTACCCTCAGTGGTATCTATAGAGCACCTGCTATGTGCAGGGTACTTCCTGAACAAGAAACACAGTCCCTGCCCTATAGTGGCTTACATACCAATGGGAGAGACAGGCAAACTGTAAGTATTTACAAATCTTGGAAATCAGAAGAAGAAGAAATATACAACAGACAGTGGCATGAAGGTGACAGAATACGATAACGAAATAATTCATTGTATGTGCAGTTGAATATATGTACCTACACAAGAGGTGGGAAATGAATACCTAAGCACTAACGGAGGAGTTGAGGGTGAGAGAACTGAGAGGAAGGCACAGTTAGAAGGTGAGCTTGGGAGGAGCAAAGAGTGCAAGCAGGTAAGTAATAGGTTAAGAAAGCAATAAGCAAGTTGGTAAAAACAGATGGAGAACCTTGAAGCCAATGGTAAAGAATTTCTGCTTTGTATGGAGGTAAATAGGTAGCTATTGGAGGCCCAAGGGAGTGGAGTGATATGCGTTGTGATATTTTAAGAAGATGATCTGGACAGCAATGTATACTTTAACCTGAACTTGGGAGAGACTGGAAGCTTAGGAGACAAGTCGTCTGGTTCAATAGCCCAGAAATAACACAATGCGAATTTGAACCAGGGAGGTCACTATGGACGGAGCAGAATGGGCCAATCCAGGAAATGTTGGATTTGTAGCAGGATTTGCAATGAATTGATTGTGAGAGCTGAAAAACAATGAGAAGTTGAAGATAACACCAAAGTTGCAGGCTTCTGGGATGGGGAAGATGGTAGTGTTATCAACAGTGTTGAAGATGGTTAAGTGGCAAGGAGGATTAGAACGGAGTAGAACCCATTCGACTTGACTATGATGGGAGCAGAACAAATCTTGAAGAGTGTGGCCTGAGTGGAGTGAAAGTGGCCAAAACCTTAGTGCAGAATTGGTAGGAAGAAGTGTACGTAACAGGTATATACATGCAATTTGAAGTGTTTGGAAAGAAATTGAAAGAGGAACTCTTTCTAGACTCTTTCTAGACTGTGAGCCCACTGTTGGGTAGGGACCGTCTCTATATATTGCCAACTTGTACTTCCCAAGGGCTTAGTACAGTGCTCTGCATACAGTAAGTGCTCAATAAATACGATTGAATGAATGAAAGGGAGGTGGTACAATACCTGGACAAAGCTAGAGAAACTGGGTTTTTTTGTTTTTAGAAGAGGAGACACTTGAATGTGTTTGAAGGCAGATGTAAAGAAGCTGTCAGTGATTTAGTGGCCGAAGATAGGAGTAAAAAAGGGGCTGGAGAATGTGAGCAAATGTTTTTATAAGGTGAGAGGGGATGGGTTCAAAAGCACAAGTATGAAGGTAGATTTAGAAAACAGTTGGGAGACCACATGAGAAATGGAGGAGGAAGTAATTTCTGAATGCCCATTTAATAATTGGTTCTATATATATAGTGTACATCCAAGTTCTGATGAGGTGTAGACTTTTAAATAGACCAGCAACATATTCTTTCTAGGAGTTTTGAGACACCTTGCTTTCAGGAACATTAAACCTAGTGTCTGTAGCTAGTTAAGGAAATGCCACAGAATGAGTTTCTTGTTTCATGCCTCAGTTTGTTTTAAAAGGAACCTCTTTTTACTATATCTTGTGTTAGTAGAATACAAGAAACCTATATAGGCTGGTCTACTGACCTTGTAGTTTACAATGTAATAATAATAATGGTATTTGTTAAGAGCTTACTAAGTGCCAAGCACTGTTCTAAGCACTGGGGTACATACAGGGTAATCAGGTTGCCCCATGAGGGACTCGCATGTTCAGGCCCCCCATGGGACAACCTGATCACCTTGTAACCTCCCGAGCACTTAGAACAGTGCTTTGCACATAGCAAGCACTTAATAAATGCCATTATATTATTAATATTAATCCCCATTTTACAGATGAGGTAACAGAGCCACAGAGAAGTTAAGTGACTTTCCCAAGGTCACACAGCAGACAAGTGGCACAGGCGGTATCAGAACCCACGTCCTTTGACTCCCAAGCCTGTGTGCTTTCCACTAAGCCATGCTGCTTCTCAATAACAATAATGATGGCATTGTTAAGTGGTTACTATGTGCCGGACACTGTTCTAAGCGCTGGGTAGATACAAGGTAATCAGGTTGTCCCACGTGGGGCTCACAGTCTTAATCCCCATTTTACAGATGTGGTAACTCAGGCACATAGAAGTCAAGTGACTTGCCCGAAGTCACACAGCTGATCAGTGGCGGAGCAGGATTAGAACCCACGACCTCTGACTCCCAAGTCCGTGCTCTTTCCACTATGCCACTCTGCTTTGGCAGCCTTGGAGTTTACTTTTAAAAGTTGCAGTTATGCAACATTGCTACTTGCTCTTATTCTCCATTGTAATTGACTTCAAATGGAGCTATTAAAAAGTAAAAATGGAAAAGAACTAATATTTAATTAATCAGTCAATCGTATTTATTGAGCGCTTACTGTGTGCAGAGCACTGTACTAAGCGCTTGGGAAGTACAAGCTGGCAACATATAGATACAGTCCCTACCCAACAGTGGGCTCACAGTCTAAAAGGGGGAGACAGAGAACAAAACCAAACATACTAACAAAATAAAATAAATAGACTAGATAGGTACAAGTAAGATAAATAAATAAATAGAGTAATAAAAATGTACAGTAGTAGTAGTAAGTATGCGCAAGTATAGTGTATTTAGTATGTACAAGTAGAATGAAGGTAGTACATATGTATAAGTATAATGAATAGAGTAGTAAATATGCACAAGGAAAAGGAATAAATCTGTAGAAATGTATACCATTTCTACAATGAGGAATGAATATAGTACACATGTACACGTATTAATGTGCTTTGAATTCATGATTTAGCCCATGATATTACTTTGAAAACTCAGAATTTAAAAAATAATCCTTGCACTCTGTACGGAGACAATGTTAACCAATGGATTCATATTTTTAATTTAACTCCCTTGTCAATAAACTGGTGTCCATACCATAAGGAGTCTTAAAATAAAACTGTGGTTTTTGTTATTAGGTTTTTCAAAATATTTTATATTTTTCCCTCAGTTTTTTGTCCTCTCCTGGCCCTTTTCGCCATTTCCTATCCCTTTCATTTCATTATTATATTTCGACTCAAATGGGTGGTGGTGTAGTCTACTGTTTTCTTCAGTGTGGTGACATAATTTAGGAACTGACCAGCGTTACTATATATGGTTGAGTGAGAAGAATGGCAGGCACAGAGTTAAGCGAGTGGCCAGTTTGTGTTGAACTGAACATTCAGAGTATTGCAGGATCTCTAATCCCTTAGCAGTCTCATTATTGTCCAGAAGTGGCTCTTCTATGAGAAAATGCAGTCGTGCAGAAACAGTACCAACACTATTGACTTGCCCATCACTGCTTCCTCCTCCTTTTCACATGCATGTACCTGTTTTATCTTCCTGAGGGGTGTTGCACCTCCAGATTCATTTATGATAACATAAGTAACAATATCTCAAATATCTTAACTGATAAAGATTATGAGCTCTAAAGTCTTTTAACGTTTGTTGGTATTTTAGAGAAGACTTTGTTCTTTCGATTAATCAATGGTATTTACTGAGCGCTTACTGTGTGCAGAGCACTTTACTAAGTGCTTGGGAGAGTACAGTTCAACAGAGTGGGTAGACATGTTCTCTGCCCACACCCAGTCTTTCAAGCCACACTGGGACATTTCAAAGTCTTTAAGTCCTGTAATACTATATTTTGTGAAAAAGAGAAAAAAAAATGAGATTTTTGTTCTTGCTTTTGTTAACCCATTCTTGTTTTAGGCTCCAACAAAAAGGGTTTTTGTTAATTGAAGCTTAAGATCCTTCAGCCTGCAAAGATTCCTTTTTTTGTACAGGAGGATTAAATTGGCATCTTATGTAGTTCTCTTCTATGAGCCATTCACGTGTCCTGTCATAAGGTGTGTAATTACTGTTCTTCACCATCAGCAATCATTCTTAAGTTAAAACCTACTTTAAACCTCTCATTAATATAAATCATACCGGGAAGGTAGAAAATACACCTTCAAAAAGAACAAAGTGTTAGGGAGTTAATCTGTTCCTTTCATAATAGACCTAGAGTAAATAATTTTCACTTAGGGCTTTTCTTTCCATGAAATCAAAATAGTTTGTGATAAAAGATCTGGTACCTAAGGTTGCATAAAAGCAGTGTTTTATTCAAGCTGGATTGGTCTTCCTGATCTGTGCCAACTCCATTTTCTCTCTGTCACCCTAGAACAGTGAAGCCTCTCTTTTTAGTACGTGGTGTGTAATCCCCCATTCTTTGAAAGTCAGCTCCACTGACAAGACCCACAATGAAAAAAATTCGCAGGAGCAAACCAATATTATTTTTGGCTTTTCTTTTAATAAACTATCCTTTAGTATTCAGATAACAATCTGAGATTATTAATGTGTCAGGAAGAATGATTTTCCTTTCATGGGTTAGCTTGGTTTCACAGTTTCACCCTCTAGACTGTAAGCTTTCTCTAGACTGTAAACTCACTGTGGGCAGGGAATGTGTCTGTTGACTGACTGACAGTATATGTATTAAATAGTTTAGCAGAGGTGTAACGTATAGAGAAGTGGTGCAATATTCCATTTACACTATTTAGCAGGCTGTTTAGAGCATCTTTTCGGGTAATTTGGCCTTGAAGTTGCACACAAATGTACAGAGTTGAAAGTTGGAATGCTAGTAGCAGTTCTTGGAATGTCTTCATTTTCAGAAAGGTGACAAAAGTTTTTGTGTTCAGAGGATAAATTACAAATAGGGCTGAATTAACAATACACTTTAAGATGGACAATACAATTGTGATGAAAGACTTTAATGAATTACCGTTCCAGACATCATCCACTCAAATATAAATAAGAGCCAAACCACAAACTCTGTTTTTTTTTTTTGAATGGCAAATTTTTGATCAGAAAGGTGAAGATTTTAGTGGAATATTCCAACACTAAAGATTTAAAAACATGTATATCCTGAAGTAATTTTCAAGCAATGTGAATTTGTAAAAGATTAAAATGTTAAAAAAAGAAATACATATTTCAATTAGTACATCTTCTACCCTTGTTAATTAGGACTGATTGTCTAATTGTGTCCAGTGTTGTGTGAGTGTTACAGTAGACTATTCTCTATTTAGGGAGATTTGGGTGTGGAAATCACTATAGGGTCTGCACATCCCAAATCAAGTGAAGGAGTAAGCAATTATCCAATTAATTGGCTTTCTTTTGACAGCCCAACCAGATAATTCAAGCTCTTAGTTGGAATTTTAACCTAAATTATCCATTTGGATTACATACATGGAACAGATCAACTGGATAATTGCTGAATTGTGCATTTAGATTATGTGGCTCATGCACCATTAGGTTATATTTATTTATTACTCATTTATGGTATTTGTTAAGTGCTTACTATGTGTCAAACACTGTTCTAAGTGCTGATATAGGTATAAATTAGATTGGATAGAGTCCCTGGCCCTCTTGATGCTCACAGTCTAAGTAGGAAAGAGAACAGGTAAAATCCCCATTTTACAGCAGAGGAAACTGAGACACGGAAAAGTTATGTGACTTGCCCATGGTCACATGGCAAGCAATTGGCAGAGGCAAGATTAGAACCCAGGTCCTCTGGCTCCCAGGTCTGTGCTCTTTCCCCCATCTTACCTCCTTCCCTTCCCCACAGCACCTGTATTTATGTATATATGTTTGTACATATTTATTACTCTATTTATTTATTTTACTTGTACATATCTATTCTATTTATTTTATTTTGTTAGTATGTTTGGTTTTGTTCTCTGTCTCCCCCTTCTAGACTGTGAGCCCACTGTTGGGTAGGGACTGTCTCTATATGTTGCCAACTTGTACTTCCCAAGCGCTTCGTACAGTGCTCTGCACACAGTAAGCGGTCAATAAATACGATTGATTGATTGATTTCCACTAGTCCATGCTGTGTCTCAGGTTATAGTCTGCGAGTCTGGCCCAGGGGAAAGAGAACAGGCTTGGGAGTCATGGACCAAGGTTCCAATGATGGCTCCATCCACTCATCTGCTGTGTGACCATGGACAAGGAGAGTGTTGCTCTGTCCACTTATCTGCTGTGTGACCGTGGACAAGGAGAGTGTCTTTTACCTCTGTTGTACTTTCCTAAGTGTTTTAGTACAGATCTCAGAATTGATGCTCAGTAAGTATTCTTGATTAATTGATTGTGACCCAGAACACAGCTCCGCAGGACCTATGATGAGTGAAAATGATTCCAGTCTTATCACAGACGAGGGGAACCCAAAGGAGGTGACAGCAACATTTCAAATATTGTCCTAAACATACTCACTACCGATGATGAGAACCCATGAAGCATAGAGGTCCTACCAACATGTGAAATATGGCCCAGAATCTGTGCAGGACTAAACTAATGTTTGTTTGTAGAGAGCTGGCAGACAGGAGTAACCTTCTGGGCTATAAAGCCCTCTCAGAGTCCACCCCAGAAACTGTGAGATCAGCTTTTTGCATGATTGGCAGATACCATTTTGAGCTTTTCCAGTCCCCATCTGTACCCTCCAATTTATGGTTGCCCTGTGAAACTTCAGAATAGTTCCTGGCACCCAAACAGGCAGCTAGTAACAGGAGGAGAGAGGTGCTGATTCTCTATCACACTTGGGTAGCAGCTAAAAATGCCATGGTTCTCCTGGACAATCAAGAGGCAAGTAATAAGCACATCACCCGTCTGATCGGAAGTAAACACAAAAAAGGACCAGGCGGAAGCTGAACAGTGGGAAGAGCTTGGTTGACTTAA
Organism: Tachyglossus aculeatus; assembly: GCF_015852505.1. NCBI lineage: Eukaryota > Metazoa > Chordata > Mammalia > Monotremata > Tachyglossidae > Tachyglossus > Tachyglossus aculeatus. The sequence continues at coordinate 25,108,774 of NC_052098.1, read as the reverse complement.
TAAGCAAGGGAGTGTTAAAAGGGAAAATACAAGTTGGTAGAAGGCTCAAGAAGGATTAAATAGAGTTAAATAGGTAATAAGGATCATAATGGATTAGTTAGAGAAAACATTAAGACTGTTAGAAGGAGCATCCCTAACTATGTGATTGGATGTCAAGGCAGGCAACTGTAGAATTTTTCTTCGCAAGTTTCCTTTGGTACCATTTTGCTTCGCTGCAACAACAACAGAGAAAGGATCACTTTCAACTCTGGCATGACCAAGGACTGACTGTCACAGAATAACCTAAGTATCATATTTGCTGAGCTGTGTTTCAGCCTGAATCCATGTTGCCATTCTGGTAGTGCTCAGCTGACTATGTGTTCTTCAGTAGTCTGTTCAGAAAGGATATGATCTGGTAGTTTCCACAGTCAGCACCCTCCCTTTTCTTTTTGAAAACAGTGATCAATCAATCATTTGTTTTTATTGAGCACTTACTGGGTGCAGAGTATTGCACTGAGTGCTTGGAAAAGTACAGTATAACAGAGTTGGTAGATCAATCAATCAATCAATCAATCGTATTTATTGAGCGCTTACTATGTGCAGAGCACTGTACTAAGCGCTTGGGAAGTACAAATTGGCATCACATAGAGACAGTCCCTACCCAACAGTGGGCTTGTTCCCTTATGTGTAATCTCTTATTAGAATTATTATTATTATCATCGTATTTGTTAAGCACTTATTGTCTATCGAGCACTGTTTTAAGCTCTGGGGTAGATACAAGTTAATCAGCCCCTACCCAAAATGGGGATCAGAGTCTAAGTAGGAGGAAGAACTAGTATTTAATCCCTGTTTTACAGTTGAGGAAACTGAGGCACAGAGAAGTTAAGTGATTTGTCCTAGGTTGCACAGCAAATGTTTGGCAGAGCCAGGATTAGAACCAGGTCCCCTTACTCCCAGGCCCATACTTTTTCTACTAGGCCACATTGCTTTTGTAAATTAGATTTATCTTTGAGGACCTGTGGCATTTCCTCAGTAATGTTGAGAAAGAGTTTGTATAGACATCTGAGGATTAAGTCCCTCCCTTATTTGTAGATTTCTGTAGGAATGTCATCAGGTCCAGATGCTATTCCATTTTTCATGGTTTGACTGAGAAAGGTGCTTTCTCAAAAGTCAGAGCTAAGGTCATGCCTTCGGATTTCGTCTGGTTTTCTATGCTTCATGTGGCCTCTTCCTCACTGGTGAAAGACATGTTCAAGGGTTCATTATATTGTTTTTGTCCTCTCTATAAGATTTTCTAGTGGAAACCTAATGAAAGACAACCCTGTTTTGTTGCACAATAACTCCTTGTTACCTCTGAAATTTGCTACTTTTTCTTTTTATCAGTAGTTAATATTATAAACGATGATGCTCTTTTCATGTTGTCATCATAAATCAAAATTTTCTCTTAAATTTATAGGCATTAAACCAATAATTCTCTGGATACAATCCACCACTTTTCCGTTCTCAGTCAAAAATAGCTTTCAAGATGTTTCATTTTAAATGCTCTCCCCGCCCCCCCCATCCCTTGGGAAAGAGTATGGACTAGTTGATACAGTTCCAGCTAATCATAAGCCTGTTAACAAGAGTATCTACTCCTTTTTATAATACTTTTTATTTAAATCTAAATGCTGCACTGATTTTATTAATTTATTTAAAACGCAAGTTTGCAATTCATATTAAAAAAAAAATAGAAAGGCAAGTTATAGGCCTGGAAAATGACCTGATTTAAAATTATGGTGCTAATATCAAGACTGACATCTTGATATTATTCCTTTTATGCCTGTCTACTGTAGGATTATATGATTTTTGTGTAGTGGAGATATGATTGCAGCTTCTACTATTTGAACTAAATTGAAAAATATTGAGAGTAAATTAGTGATCCTGAAAGAGATTTCTTAAGAAGAGTGCAGAGGTCTCCATTGGATGAAGCAGTTGCAATTTTAGCTTGCAGAACAAGAACTCAAAGGTCAAAGTTTGAAATTTAATTAACTTAATTCTCAAATTTTCATCCAACCTAGGTGGACCTGACTTCCCCTGTCCAGGTGAGAGAGAGCCCTAGGTTAGGGAAATGAATCACATGTGTGACCTTTGGGTGGACTTCAGAGTATTTCCCAAGGGTCACATATAGAACCTGATTTATTCCTGGCTCCCCTGCATCCTATCCTACACCTTGTGCGTGGCCTGTCTCATGCCTGGATACAATGGCTGTAGGGGACCCAGGTTGGATATGCGACCCAACGTCTACGTTGTTGCACTTGAGCAAAATATTCACTCTGAATGCTACTATCCCCTTGATTTTTGAAACAAAAAATAAAGTTCATTTGCTATTTCAATAAAGGGCATACCAAATATCCATATTCTCTTGACAGTGTGACTTCTTTCATAAAGGGCATACCATATATTCACATATTCTTGACAATGCAATTTTTTATTTTATACCCACCTACACTTTTCCTCAGCATTTAAAAGATGAGACTGTCTTTTTATTCTTCGGCATTTGTTTCTCAATTTCTGGTACTGATAAGCAGCTTCCCTTACCGACCTTGTTTTGTCGACCTCAGTATACGTATTGCCACTCACTGTTCTGTCCTGGATATTGCTTTGGTTCTTGTGGATTTATATATTTTGAGTAACCAGTATTTCAAGGTTTTATATCAGCTTATCACCTTAAGTTGTCCATGCTCTCTGCCCAAATGCTCCCATTATATTGTACTTCATTCTATCAAGATCCAGTTGTTCACTTGCACATTTTGCTCTTGATTCCACTGCCCTCCATCATGGCCTTTAAGTGAAAAATAAAGAAGAAATTTGTGTGGATAACAGGGTAAGTGATGTCCTTGGGGGGAAAAAATGACCTGTTAGATTATCTGGCACATAGAGAGAGTCTGGTATTTACAGAAAAACATTTTGGTATGAACAAGTCCACTGTGAAAACTATTAAGACAACTTGAGGACTTCTAGTGTGACTGAAGCCACAGACTCACTAACTGCTTTTGGCCTAGAATCCTTTGAGCATACCAATAATAGTTTTGCCAAGAGCTGGGACTTCCAGAAACCTAGTCTCAGTGGTTAGTGAGGGGTTGCTTTATTAAAGAAGCATTGCTTCTCTCCCAAATATGTACATCTCTTTCCCCTTTAGGCCCAATATTCCCTCCCTAATTATGTATCTCCAAACCCCATCTCATGCTTTTTGAATTGTTTATGGTAAAATAGAAACCATTTAAGTATACATTTGTATGAGAATAATTGTGTAGGGTAAGGGGACTGGTTTAAGAAAAGTGGTGGCATTTCAGAGGAGAGCTATAAAAATAGATTTAGAATAATTTGAGAGAAGATTTAATTTCTTGTTGTACATAGAGTTTAGTTGTTATCTCCCCTCATGCTCATTATTGTTTAGGGCCTCTGCGACTTGGGAGCCCCAGCACAGTGACTGAAGTAGCTGTAATAGTAATAACAATGATGATGATGATGATGATAACATAGTACTATGTGCCAAGCACTGTATTAAGCCCTAGATTGATACAGTTCAATCAAGTCAGACACAATCCCTGTCCCACATCGGGCTCAAATGGGTATTTTTTTCCTTCCACTTTATACAGGCACAGAGGCACAGAAAAGGTGTCAGAGCTGGAATTAGAACCCAGGTTTCCCAACTCCCAATTCTTTGCTTTTGCTACTAGTCCACACTGCTACTCAAAACATGACAGGGGCTTTTATGTATGTGTGGCTGAGTTCCTTGAACCTTTAGTCTCAACAGACCACAGAAACAACTGCTCATGTTCTACTGTGTTCTTCTCTCCCATTCCCACTTCTCCTAAAAGTGAAAACTAACCATGTTTCTGGTCCAGTTACAGTCTAGACCCTGTCATAAAGACTAGGATGTTTTGGGTGCCCTGAGAAGAATTCTAGTATTTGTCAGGTGCAGAAGCAGTTCTTCTCTAACACATGTTCCTATTATGCATTTTGGATAAGAACACAGTTAAGAAATTAGGGAATGTTCTTCCCAAAATGTGTGTCCATCTGGATACAGGAAGATGTGGATTTGGAAGAAATGTTGCAGCACGTTTGCTTGGCATTTATCAAGGTATAAGTACTATAATGTGAGTTTTTGTGTACCCAAAGTTCTTAGAAGCTGTTTGGCAACACGATCTCTGCATTATAGAAGAACTGACAATAGCATGAAATTGTGAATGGGAATATTGAGGCTGTACAAGATGTAAAAGTATCCTAATGATGAGATTTACATGATTATTGAATGACCTCCTTAGGAATGTGGTAGAAGTCAATGTCCTGGAATCTAACAGAAAGCACATTGGATGAAGCACTCAAAACTCTAAGAAAGGACTTAATCCTTTATTGTCTAAATGGGAAAGAGCAGAATGCCATGGTTGGTTGCAAGTTCAAGTAAATGAGAAGCTGGCTGGGTGATGAGGTGAAACAAAGGGCCTGCAAGCCCATGATCCTTAATTCCATAACTTCCTCATGTTAAATATGATTTGATATTTTTTAAAAAATCCTTTTATATTGCAAGTTCCTTTATTTGTAGCTTTGAATTATAAATTCTTAAAATAAGATTTGAAGTTATTTTGAGTCTTTGGAAGAAATGATTCTTGGCTTCTTAAGCCTTTCATTTGACTAGTGCGTTTGTAACGCTTTCAGAGAAATGTACATTTTAGCATTAACAGCTATAGGAACTGTAATTTGTACTGTACTTCAGAGTCAGAAACAGGTCCTTAAACATTCCTCCATCTTGCAGCCCTATTTCTGGGGATGGAAATGGGCTATTTTTAGAGAATGGAGCTGAAAAAGAGGAATAGCCCCTAGATCCTCTTTTATGATCCTGAGGTGGGATCCAAACTCTTGGCCTCTTCATCCAAAAGTCAGAAACAGCAGCCAAGTATCTGCTCTCTCCAAATCCTTTATGATATGGGAGAGCCAGAGCATACGAGGGGCACTATCCTCTTATTCATTTTTGTAGTAAATGAATTACCTCTGGATTGAAGTGGGAGATAAATATTATAGAATGGGACGGGATGCATAGCAGATCTAGATCAGATTCTCTACATATCCGAAGAAGAGGCAGGAATCCTTTTGTAGTCTGGTAACAAGCAATTTTTTAGACCAATCATTTTAAGACAGAAAGCCACAGGCTGTCATTTAAATTTGAAAATGGACAAACCGCATGACTTCACTACTTGAAGTCTATTGTTGGAAAAGTGGCCCTACTGGGGTTATTTTTACTCAGTAAAATAACAATATTTAACAAGCATTTAACCTTTAACTGCGGGGTTCATAGAGGAGATTCTAATGTGATGAATCAGGCAGCCAGGCCTCAGGAGAGTTTTTGTAAATGTGATCCCATTCTCCAGAGCTTTCTGTTCTTTGCTAGAAAGAGGTATTTTTTTTAACCATTAGATAACTGGTTCCTCAGTTATCTCTTGATTAATTCATTCATACTCTGCCAGATATGTCTCTTTGAGCCGTGTTTAAAATTATTTTCTCTAAATATTTATTGGCCCATGTAGTCACCTATTTGAGATAAACTTTGTAGTAAAAAATTACTTCTGCATAAATCACAAATAAAACTAAAACAATTTGCCATATGCCTTGAATCATTTACGCTATACTCTCCCAATGATGAATCTATGGTTGTTTGCAATTTTGAAGAAGTACGTCTACAAACTGAGAGTTCCTTTTTACTGATTTAAATCATATTTGGAGTCCTGATTTTCATTCTTTCACATTGTAGAATTCATTGATGTCCTTTTAGATGTCTCCCCCTTTTAGACTGTGAGCCCACTGTTGGGCAGGGACTGTCTCTATATGTTGCCAATTTGTACTTCCCAAGCGCTTAGTACAGTGCTCTGCACACAATAAGCGCTGAATAAATACGATTGATGATGATGATGATGATTGAGCAGACATCATGCCTAGCCCTAGGACCAATCAATCAATCAGTGATATTTATGGAGTGCTTACTGTGTGCAGAGCACTGTACTAAGCCCTTGGGAGAGTAGAATACAGTAGAATTGACAGACACAGTACTTGCTCACAAGAAGCTTACAGTTTAGAGGGGGAGACAGATATTAAAATAAATTATGGGTATGTTATATTAGTGCTATGTTCTGGGAGTTAAGTGAATGTCAAGTGCTTAAGGGATATAGACCCAAGTGCATAGTGCAAATAAGGGAAATGAAGGTTTCAAGATTAGGGCTGGAAGAATATGATTCTCGGCCCCCTCAAGTCTTCAGAATCCCATTTTGCCTTGTTCCGTGAGAAACTGAGGGCTGATGTGAACCCAATTTCATACAGAAAGTTGCAGTTTCTGTGCTTTAGAACACCCCCCATCCATTTTGCTGTAAACCGGCCTCATTTTGCACAAATGCACTCTGTGCTCCTGCCCTTACCCAAGTTGTATCATCTCACCGGCCACTTCTAGCACTTCATCTAAATGATTGGTTTTTAGGATTAAAAGTCTCTCAATCAAAATAGAGCAAAAGTCTTTGTGCTTTTTCTTTACTACACTTTTGGTCTGGCAGCAACTTTGAGCTCCTAACCGAAGTCTGTCATGCTTCACTATTGTGAATGAAGGATAAAGCAGCTTCCAGCCATTTCTGCAGAAGCAATAGCTGCTATTATTTAAAAGTTTTTTTAAAAGTTTTTTGTTTATTTTGTAGTCAGTTTTCAAGGTATAAACAAAACTATCCAAAAAGGACCTAGGTAATATTATGTCGAATGTAGAAACTTTCAGATCCATATAAACCTGGATTCGATACGTTATTATTTTTTTCATTTTGTGGAGTCTGTGTCAGCTATTTTAAAAATCAAAATTGTATGTGACCATTTATCACTAGATATTGCTTTTTATCATTCTGGTACATGAAATATTGTCATTTATCAGAACTAATACTGGCTCTGTCAGTTACTTCCTGTGGGACCTTGGACAAGTAACTTAACTTCTCAGTGCCTCAGTTTCCTCATCTGTAAAATGGGGATTCAGTACCTGTTCTCTTCCTCTCTCTCCCTATCTCTTTTTAATATGATGTTTTATTAAGCGTGGCAGGGAATGTGTCCGTTGTATTCTCTGTTATACAGTGAGCCCACTGTTGGGTAGGGACTGTCTCTTTATGTTGCCAACTTGTACTTCCCAAGCGCTTAGTACAGTGCTCTGCACACAGTAAGCGCTCAATAAATACGGTTGATTGATTGATTGTATTCTCCCAAGTGCCTAGTATGGTGCTCTGAACACAGTAACTGCTCAATAAATATGATTGATTGATTGATTGACCAAAGTCATTTTACTTTGACTGAGCCCTTTGTGGGATAGGGGCTGTGTCCAACCTGATAAGCCTCTATCTACCCCGGGGCTTAGAATAATGCTTACATATGGTAAGTGCTTATCATTCATTCATTCAATCATATTTATTGAGCGCTTACTGTGTGCAGAGCACTCTACTAAGCGCTTGGGAAGTACAAGTTGGCAACATATAGAGACGGTCCCTACCCAATAGCGGGCTCACAGTCTAGAAAGGGGGAGACAGATACAAAACAAAATATGTTAACAAAATAAAATAAGTAGAATAGTAAATATGTACAAGTAAAATAGAGTAATAAATCTGTACAAACATATATACAGGTGCTGTGGGGAGGGGAAGGAGGTAGGGTGGGGGGGGGATGGGGAAGGGGAGAAGAAGGAGGGGGCTCAGTCTGGGAAGGCCTCCTGGAGGAGGTGAGCTCTCAGTAGGGCCTTTAAGGGAGGAAGAGAGCTAGCTTGGCGGATGTTTGGAGGGAGGGCATTCCAGGCCAGGGGGAGGACATGGGCTGGGGGTCGACGGCGGGACAGGCGAGAACGAGGCACGGTGAGGAGGTTAGCGGCAGAGGAGCGGAGGGTGCGGGCTGGGTTTTAGAGGCAGAACACCAGCAACAAAAGTTCTTCCATTTATCTTTGTCACAGTGCCACGGTCAGTTATATTTATTACATTCAACTGTTTAACCGGTGACATCTGAATAATCACTTCACCACCCCCCTTGGAATAGTAGCCCATCATTTTAATATCACAGGTAAACTTGAAACCACATTTTTCAACAATCGGCTTGAAGACCATTACTGTATAGTCAATTTGTGGGGCCATTTCAGCATTCGTCCCTCCTTTCAAGTACAGCTGTGACGGGGAAGCCATGAACAAAACACAGGACACATATCAAATACTATATATATACGTTTGTCGTGTATATATAAATCCATATAAAATATCTTTTCACTCCATAATAGAGGCAAGGGTTCGGAACTTTTCCTAAAAGAAAAAAATGTTTTTAATCTCCTTGCTATTCACTCCTTTGTTTGTAGGATCTTAAATACCTCTTAGTATGTACAGTTTTCCATTCAAGTTTATTCCATTTTCTATAAAACAGGCAAAATACTAAATCCTTTCTCTAAAGGGAAATGTTTGTAATGTGATGAAAAAGGAGAACAGATGGTATTATAAAGCTTAGGGGGAAAGCATAGCACTTTAAATTGTTAGGCAAAGTTAAAGACAACCACCTAGTTGCCAATTGTTGAAGTTATTTCTGTATCTCAAAGTGAACAGACAAAAAAAGGTAGAACTGTGCTTAAGATAAAAAAAACAACACAAAGCCAGTATTTCATTATTCTAAGTCTAGAATCGTTGAGAGGGTCCCTAAGGAGCCATGTTTTATCAGTGAAGGGAAAGTCCAAGAAAAAGTCATAAACATGTAAAATGAATTGTATAATTTTAGGTTTTCACAGTGGGCAAATTTACCCAGATGCAGTGTGACAGTCTATTAGCAAAATAAACAGATCTTCACTACTTGAAATCTTCTGCTATTTTCCTTCCACTTTTAACTAAATTAGGTTTTCAGTGAGTCAGTATTTGGATAGTGATGCAGTGTATTAACTTATCCTCATCGTGTTTTGATTGAGCAGCAAAGCATCCATTAACAATGCCATATCCAAAGTGACGTTTCCATATAGACTGCCTGCTGTTTCATTCACAACCACAAAGAAACCTGAAATGACTTTGCTTCTTTTTACAACTTGCAAGGAGTTAATGGACTGTGCTGGCCCCCTGCCAAAATCTTGAAGAAACTTTATTAATGTGTTATGAGGCTTGGGCATCATAGTGTGGGATTTTATTGGTTATTCATCTTAATGAATAAAAATATGTATGTACAATTTCAGCCACATTCTCAAGCAGTTGCCTTCTAATAAATGTTAGGTCTTTGTCAGTGATGCTCTTAGCATTTGCTAATCAATTTTTGTTCTTTCCAAGCATAAATGAATCACTAGTATTGCAGGAATTTTAAGTTTATAGAAAGTGTCCTTAGGCAGAGGCTCTACGTTAAAATTGAATGTGAATTGTTTTAAACTGAAAATACTGTTTTTACTCAAGTGCTAAAAGTAGGCATGTTAAAAATTTCTATGAAAGAATGTGGTGATAAACCACAACATTTTCTCATTATAAAAGAAGAGAACCATATTGTTCAGCAACCACAGGCAACATAAATATGTTAAAAGATCATGTGGAAAAAATGACAGTGGGTACCCAGGATCAAAATCAGTTTTATTGTCTAGTGAGAATTTTCTGAGGTCAGTCGTCAGGCAGTATTTCGTTTTGGTTTTCATACATTTATTGTAGTGCCACTGCATCAACACTTATCTAACATTCCTTGTCCTTTTCCTGCTCTTCCCCTTCTCCTGCGGTTTCTCCCCCATCAGCATGGACTGAACAAGAACACAGGGCAGACAGTGAAGTAGTTCCAGGTAAATTTTGTGTTGTAAAATCCTGGAGCTATATGAGAAAAATTAGGCACGTGTTAAACTGAAAGGAAGAAAAAACACTTGGTATATTTAGTTGGAAAGCTTTATACATTGTAATCATCAAATCGGGATAACTTAGGCGGCTTTATCAAAATGCCTTTGCTAAACGTGAGTATTGGAGGCAGAAATCTGGAATGTGAAGACCTGAGAAAATAAGTCCACTAAGTGATTAGGACGAAATTGGCTCAATCTGTTTCAGCTATCATTCTAGGTATCTACATTTGGGATACATTTTATCGGTGGTGCTTATGAAGAATTGGAACATTTGTGGTAATGACTCATATCAATCTATGGTATTTATTGAGTGCTTGCTATGTGCAGATCACTGTACTGAGTGCTTGGGAGAATACAATACAACAGAGTTGGCAGACACATTCTGTGCCCACAGGGAGGTTACAGACTGGGGAGTGCAGGGGAAGAGGACAAACACTAAGATACATAACTAAATTACAGATATGTACATAAGTGCTGAGGGTGGAGTGAATATCAAGTAATAAGACTTTTGAATTAACAGTTGAGCAAAATGCAGGGGAAATGTTAATGGACAATAAACATTCCTAACTTTCCTTTTCATAAATTGTAGTGGAGATCAATCACTGATTGAAGTTATACCTTGAGAAGCTTTTAAAGTACATATCTTCTGTACTTCTTATCCTGTAGGTTAGAGTTATTGCAATTTAGAGCACGTACTTCCACATCCTCCCAATGAGGTCAACGTTGAAATTACCCCAATTCGATTAAAACTATGACAAGTGAGCCTAGTCCCAATTTTATGATGACTGGGCAGAGTAAAAGAAAAATGTTTATCAGAGAATCATTCTAAGTGAATACCTAGTCATTGCTTAAGAAAAAGGCTTGGATCTGCCAATTTTATAATTAGTAAAGCTCACCTCTAGTTGCAGTTAGCCAAATAAAATGATAACTGGAATGGTAATAACCTGGAATAAAGGTCCCTTTTAAAACCATTCTGATCTTTCCATATGCAACAAGAAAAGACAGATGGGAAAGGTGACATAATTATGATAAGCTGGGGTGAGACTTATCTTATGATTGTCTTGTCTAAGTAGAGCAAAAGTCAACATTGGGCTCTGGAATGTCAGCTAATATAAAAATATACCCATTTCCCGATCGCTTATGAGAGTGCATTGCATTTGATAGGTGCTCAACGAATACCACACTACTACTACTACTACTACTACTACTACTATGAAAAAAGTAACAGTGGGGAACAGTTTGGCTATGTCATTCATTTGATGTGGCTTTGACAGAGAATTATTTGATCCTGTGGTAAGGTCTTAGGATCTCAAGGGACAATTAGGAGGTTTGTGGAGACTGGAGAGGAGAGTGACTTTGACAGGGAGATATTCTTGTTCATCTGTTATCGTTACACAGAAGTGCTTGTATTCAGCTGGCCGTTTGCCGTCCAATTTACTGCACTAACTTAGCCCTCAATTTGTGGCATGCCATGGGCAAAATGAGTTTGTTGGTCTCATCCTACTTCCAGTTTATGCACATTACCAAACCACAACATTACTTGGCACAATTAGTAGTCTCTGCTCAAGGGAGACTATATCCTGGGAAATCATGGAAGCTACATATCAGAAATCAAGCACATTTCACAGAACTTGATGTGCGCAGAGGGAAAAGTTGTGTTCTACCATTTGCCGACCTTTTCTGAGCTTATAATTGCTGCCCTTCATTCCTCAAGATAGTAAATGCATGTCATTTTCCAGAAATGAAGCAAAGCTCATATTTAAAATATGTTTAGCTCTTGCAAAGCTGGGAGGCAGCTAGCCTAGTGGAAAGAGCATGGGATTGGGCAGCAGGAGACCCAGATTTTAGTCCCAACTCCGCTTCTTGACTGCTTTGTGACTGGCTTGTGAAAGTCACTGAAATTCCCCATGAGGCACTTTCCTCATGTGTAAAATGGGGATACGATCCCTGTCTGTTTACTGATTGATTGATCGATTAGAATAGGAGCTCCACGTAGGACAGGGACTATGTCTTATCCAATCATCTTGTAATACTCCAATGTTAGCCAGGCCCCAGTCTGACTCCTCACAATGTTCCCCATCCAGAAGCGACACCATGGGTATCAGAGTACTGTACTGGAGCAGCTCTCAGTTAACTGACAGCAAGCGACAGTTGTTACATGAATAAAGCCGAATTTATTGTCCGGGTCTCTTGCAGACCCTTGTTCCCTGACATAGGCCCCTCTCGGAAAACCCGAAGACCAAGAAAACCAGGACCCTGGCATCTTGTTAATTCGTGCATATAAAAATCCAGGGGCCATCCCTAACTCGAGCATTGCATTTTATTCCCCGCCATTCATCTTGGTACCACCCAGAAAGCGGAGCAATGTTGGTCACTTCCTTCTCCACCCTCACCTTCCACCACGCAGGCTTAATAGGTGATCATATGTTATATACGCTTGGCATAACCAGTTAAATGAATCTCTTGCTAAGTAAAAATAATCATTTTTGCCACTGTGCATGGCTGATTGCTTAAGCACAGATCAGCTTCCAGGTGGTCAGGTCCACCTACATCCCATCAGGGTTTGCTTAGGCTATTTCTAACTGATGCCAGTAAATCCCTCTCAGTATTGTCTCAAGATCTTTATTCATTGATTCATTCAATCATATTTATTGAGCACCTACTGTGTGCAGAGCACTGTACAACACCACAACAAACAGACACATTCCCTGCCCACAACAAGCTTACAGTCTAGAGGGGAGAGACAGACATTAGTATAAATAAGTAAATTACAGCTGTGTACAGAAGTGCTGTGGGGCTGGGAAGGGGAAAGACCAAAGGGAGCAAGTCAGGGGTGATGCAGAAGGTAGTGGGAAAAGAGGAAAGAGGGGCCCCAAAATCCTAATGTTACCTTGAAGAGCTGGTGCCCCTAGAAATGGGAGCTTCCCCGCAACAGAAGTATCCTAAAATTAATCCTTTCCTTCCCCCAACAAAAAGCCTGGCGCATACTAAGTGCTGTGTAAATTCTCATCGTTGTTTGTCACCATGGATCAGTTTGGTCCGTAACAGTGCAGCAGTTTAGATCCTAGAAAATGCCTTATTGGCAGGGATTGTCTATACCTACTCCTTCGTATTGTGTTCTCCCAAGCATTTAAGTACAGTGCTCTGCACTCAGTGAGTGCTCAATAAATACCGTGGTTTGATTAAATAAACAGGGACAGAAGAGAAATATTTGTAATATATAGGAATAAGTGCCAACTCCTTGGGTGATATCACAATTTTTGAACTGGATCCCCAGTCTTGCTCATCCCAGGTCTTTGACAGAACTGAAAAGTCCCAAAATGGTGACTTTCTGGCCTGTTATTTCTGAAGCCTGGCCCCCCCTCCTAGACTCCCTTCTACCTAAAGTTCCTGCTCCTTTTTCATCTTCACACTCAAAATGAAAAGTCGACCCATATGTATTTATGTCTAAAAATGTGTTACTCTAATTGAAATAAATTAGTTTCCTCTGAGCAGGGAACATGTCTACTAATTCTGCTTAGTACAGTGAACAGCATACAGTAAGCACTCAATAAGTATCATTGATTGATTAAACCATCTTTTTTCATGTGCTAAGGATATTGGTGATGTAACACTGACCGAAGATATTCTCTATATACTTTGGAGCTTTAGCCTGGACTTCTAGTCAGTTAGGAATGCACTGTTACTGCACAGCTGTGTGACTTTGACCCTGCTTACTAATTAAACAAAAGCTAAAAGTCCCTAAATGTCCTTTGTACACAATCATCACAGTTTTGCCTTTTTAAAGTTAAAAATTTAATTAAAAAGTTAATGTGCATCGGCACATTACTTGGGAAGAATACGGACAGGTAGAAAAAAAGGCAGTATTCAAATAAATACCAGAGACTTGATCTGAATTTTACACTATCTTTGTTTTTATACTTAAGTAAAGCTGATTGGAAAATTATTGCCATGTGTCTGTCTTTTCCTTGTGCATTTACATTTTATTTACGGATAGAAAATTAGGTGATAATCTCAGCATCGTCAATCTATTTCAGTATTATAGAATTCATTTTTCACCTCTGAAATATCTTTTAAACCAAAAAATATTTTATTCAGTTAAACTTTTTAATTGAATGCCAGTTTTGATTGCAGGATACTAAAACTGGGACCAATGTATGTCTTGACCTGAGCTTAAACTAAAGGGCGAAATTCACTGGCCTAGGTATGCAGTACAAAATAGCTAATGACCCTCACTGGTGTTTAGCTATTCATTAAATTTACCAAGGATAAAATGTGTTGGAGAGCAATGCCATTAGAGGCATTTTGATGTTACCTACCAAATACATGAAACACTTTGCTTTCTTTTTCTTGCTGCCATAATTACAACAGGTTAGGTTTACTTTGTTGAAAGAGTAAATTCTGTGTCATAATTATGCTGCTGAAAATGAGGAAATTTTGGCTCCAGTTTTACTTTCTGCAATCTGCTCAGTGGTTCTGACTTAAAAAAGAAATGATCAAGTGATTTAGCCACATCAGCAGAAGGCAGTACAGGTATGTGCAGAATTCAAACCATTAATATGAAGTGAGCGTTCATGGAAATGATCTTTTTTCACTTTATAGCCAACAGTGTTCTTTCTTGCCCACTATTACTTTACAGCTGGCTTTTTTTTTTTCTCTTTTGGACAGTCTAAAAATTTTGCTTACCAGTCTATGCCTGTCTGTGAAAACAATTCCCCTCTGCCTCATTTAAAACAGATTTAAAAGGGAAAAAAAAGCAATTTTGGCTTTTGCCCTTCACACAGGACGACACTAGGTCGACGACATTTCAGGGATAACTGTTTGGCAGCCATTTTAGATACTGCCTGCGCTGAGAGCACTCTGACTGCCAAAAATTGCAGACACTCTGTGCCAAAACACTCTTGGCAGTAGAGATAAACTTTGTAGAGATACACAGTCCAGAAATATCTTATAATTACAAAGCGCAGGGGGCAGAATGTTTTTACAATACAGCTGTGCTAATGTAAACATTTAATTTGGCAGCTCTCTCCACCCACTTTTCAATTAACCGGGTTTATGCAGATACTTTAGTTCTGTAATAAACTTTATTGCTATTTCTCTTAGAGTACAGTTTATGAAACACAGATTGGAGCTTTTTTTGGGGGGGCTTTCCATCTATTTAGGAAAGCACATTGTGAGTGTTATGTTGCCATAAAGGGGAAGTGTTGATTCCTGTTTCAAAAAGCCATTGGCTTCACTTAGCAGAAAACAATTGCTTTGAAAAATAATCTGTGGAGGCTGACTTCTTTGCTTTCTCCCAAAGTGCGGGATATTAATAGAAAAAGGTAAAATCACTTATACAGCTACAGAAAAAATGCTTGTTTGGGTGATTATTATAAAAGATACATGAACTCCATGCATGAAACTATTTAAGACCAATTCCCAGTAAGAGTTCTCAAAGATGTAATTATGATAATTTTGTGATCACCGTGATAATTTTATAAAGTGAAAGAAATAATTGTCTATCTAAAGTAGCATTCAACTGTTCAGCACAAAGAGCCAGTCAATATATCATTTTCAGTCCACCTCCATATGACGACTGTTACAAAAATAGAAACCTCAATTCAGTTTTAATTGATACTGCGAAACGGTAAATTTCATGTATATGTCATGGCATCATAGTCAACAATGGGCTCATATTTGCTTCCACATTTAACTCGTTGCATTTTAGGGATTAGAATTGTTGTTATATAATGTGGACATATATCTAAGGTAGCTCTTGAAGGTTGTACATATTTATTACTCTATTTATTTATTTATTTATATTTTGCTTGTACATTTCTATCCTATTTTATTTTGTTGGTATGTCTGGTTCTGTTCTCTGTCTCCCCCTTTTAGACTGTGAGCCCACTGTTGGGTAGGGACTGTCTCTATGTGTTGCCAATTTGTACTTCCCAAGCGCTTAGTACAGTGCTCTGCACATAGTAAGTGCTCAATAAATACGATTGATTGATTGATTGATTGATTCCCTTTCATATGTTTTCATTGTAATTCCTTCAGTATCTTTACTTTAATCTGGTTTTTTTTGTATATATCTGATTTAAATGAAACATCTGATCATGGGTGTCAATTCCCTTGACCAATTACAATTCTCTGCCATCCTCCTGCTCCTCTTACCTGACTTCCCTTTTCTCTTGCCCCATCCAGCTCCTAGGCAACCCTACTTATCATTCCCTGTATTTGACTCAATCTCTGTGAGCTGCTCACAATCCCACCTGCATGCCCATCCCTTAAACCAAGTGCCTCTCCTTCTCCAAAGTTCCTCCACAGAATCAGCCCTCCCTGTGAACAGTCATTGAAATTAAACTAGAAATTGGTTATATCAACAATTCGTATGTGTATCTCTGGTGTAGTTTTGTTTAAGGTGTTTCCGTGTTTATACGTATACATTTGTGTTTGTTCTGTACCTTCTAAACGTTACCCTAAATTTCACAGAACGTGTAATAAATGCAATGAATAGTGCACTTGAATTTCCTATATTATGATTGCCTCACGCAGCCAAAATATTTTATTAATGTACTAAGCAATTAACCTGGAAATTTATACTGAAGATGAGATGATAGAAAACAGGAGGATGTAAATTGTCAAATATGTAATTAGTGTCTTCTATTGGAAGGGACTCTATACATATAGTTATATATAAATATTTATATATATATAACTGTATATGTGTGTATATATGAGTCTATAACTGATAAAATATTAAGACCCTAGATACAATTATTTTTAAATGTAAGCAAAAAATAGGTAAATATGCACACAATCTTAAGGTGGTTGATAAAGATGCTCGTCCAGGATGATAGGGGATTATTTAGGACTGCCTCTTGGAGGAGGTGGCTTTTTGGGAGGGTTTCAAAAGCAGGGAGGGTTGTAGTTTGGCAGATTTGAAGGGAGAGATAGTGACCTCCAGAGGGAATACTGGGAGCAGTGTGTTGTTAGAGCTTGGAGAGTTATGGCTATCTTCAGGAAATGCAATGGCTTCTGAACTAAATGTGTTTTTTATTTGTTGAGGAGACCATTGAGGTGATGGTAAAGTATTCTTCAATGCTGTTGTCATTGAATGTTTGTAAAAGAAGTGTGTGTTTGTTGCAAAAGATGGAAAAAATGAAGCACTTAAAGTACATAATGTGTACTGTTTATTTTGAAATTTTCTTTTAAAGAACTGGCCATATTGGTTTTGTGGAGCAGAGATGCCTGAGGGTAGAAAGGGAAAACACAAGGGGCTGTTGCCCTTTAAAGAAAAGTCTGAAAGCAGAATAGTACAGTGTACCTTGAATTAGTTTTCAGCCTTTCAGTCTTTCCCATCTTAATGATACTGCTTCATCACTTCCTTAAGGAAACACACAAACAAGGGCAAATTAAGTTTTCCTAAGTAAAGTAGTATACTGCTTAAGTAGATTAGGGTCTGGCATACCATTTAACTTTATCAGGCATTTAGAGCTGAGGATGTACAATGTAGCAGTCTGCAACTTGCCAATTAGCTGGGCTTCCCCCACTGTTTCTGGTTTGGCAGAGAGGTGGCTGTTCACCCTGTTGCAGTGCTGACTGCCAAGGACACATGGCCAGCTCTAGGCTTCCTGTCTTCCTCTTTGTGTCCTGGCCTTGCCTTTACTGAAGCTGCCAAGTTGTGATTGCCAAAAATATTCTTGCAGAAAGGTCAGGCAACCAAAGTCCTTAAATCATCAATGCTGATATTTGAATTTTCTTGCCCTGATTTGAAGAAAAGAACTGCTGCGAGTGGAATCTAGGAATCACATTGGATCACTTGACCAATGCACATTTATTGCAATATAGCCCTAAAAGTATTTTGGTCAACCAGGGTAAGGTAAGGTATTTCAAGCAGAATTCCATTCTATTTAAAGCTCTGTGAACTGTAATAGACTAAATGGCCTAAAGGATGGCTTGAATTCGGTCTTGTAGGATTCCCATGTTATTCGGAGCTACAGCTAACAGCTATATCACATTGAGGGAGGGAGAGAGGATGTTCATAAAGTCAAGTTTTTGGCTCAACTGTAGCATAATTCAGAGGATGATGTAGTTACTGGGCTTGGTTATGGTGTCTGTAGACAGTGATGGGTGGCTGAATGCCTATTATTTGTTGCTCAGCTGTGGATTGATTAGTAAGGATAGCTTACATTCATTGTCTGGCATTTGGTCACTATAATGCCTTTGATGGTGCTGGAATGTTGCTGTGAAAAATCCAGCATGTCCCAGTCAAGTGGGATGACTGACTCTGTTCTTTCGTAACGTTCTTGGAAACCTGGTAACTAAGTTAGAGTCTTTTATATTGTCATAGAGAAGAGCCAATGGACAATAAAAAAAAAACCCAACTTTTTCCACTGATAGTATTTGAAAACTTACTTTAAAATATTCAATAATTTAAACATTTAAATTTGAGAAATCAGTAAATTGAGGTTATTTCCAAAATTAATTCTCCCTTCATTTTCACTCTGAGTGGTTTAAAAAATTGCTTTTCGGAGCTGTATCTGCTCATTTCAGTGTGCTCCGTAATTGATTCTTAGTATTCATATTGACATTAGATATGTTTCCTAAAGCCAATAAATTTCACTAAGTGGATCTTCCAAATGACACCAATCAAAGAAAATCAGTGGTCTTAAGTACAATAAAGTATTTGACCTTCATATTACTTAAGCATAAGTTCTTACAATACCCTTAGGTCCCCTATAATGTGAGTGTTGTCTTATAGTGAAACCTTTGAGTTAAGGAAACCTTGTACTAAACAACTCACACATGCTCACAAGCAGATCCTTCAGTCATGTGGCACACAGAGCCAAAGCTGGCTTGCATTATCTAAGGAACATTCTCAAATTCCTTAAATTCATTCATTCAATCAGATTTATTCATTCATTCAGTCGTATTGAGCACTTACTGTGTGCAGAGCACTGTACTAAGCGCTTGGGAAGTACAAGTTGGCAATATATAGAGACGGTCCCCACCCAACGACGGGCTCACAGTCTAAAAGGGGGAGACGGACAACAAAACAAAACATGTAGACAGGTGTCAAAGTTGTCAGAACAAATAGAATTAAAGCTATATGCACATCATTAACAAAATAAATAGAACAGTAAATATGTACAAGTAAAATAGAGTAATAAATTTGTACAAATATATATACAAGTGCTGTGGGGAGGGGAAGGAGGAGAGGAAAAAGGGGGGCTCAGTCTGGGAAGGCCTCTTGGACGAGGTGAGCTCTCAGTAGTGATTTTAAGGGAGGAATGCCATAATAATAATGGCATTTATTAAGCTCTTACTATGTGCAAAGTACTGTTCCAAGTGCTGGGAAGGTTGCAAGGTGATCATGTTGTCCCACGGGGGGCTCACAGTCTTCATCCCCATTTTACAGATGAGGTAACTGAGGCGCAGAGAAAGTTAAGTGACTTGCCCGAAGTCACACAGCTGGCAATTGGTGGAGTGGGATTTGAACCCATGACCTCTGACTCCAAACCCCGGGCTCTTTCCCCTGAGCCACGCTGCTTCTCTTAGGAGGAACAGAGCAAGCTTGACGGATGTGTGGAGGGAGGGCATTCCAGGCCAGGGGAAGGACGTGGGCTGGGGGTCGACAGTGGGACATGTGAGAATGAGGTACAGTGAGGAGGTTAGCGGTAGAGGAGCGGAGGGTGCGGTTTGGGCTGTAGAAGTGAGGTAGGTGAGGTAGGAGGGGGCGAGGTGATGGAGAGCCTTGAAGCCGAGAGTGAGGAGTTTTTATTTGATGCGTAGGTTGACAGGCAGCCACTGGAGATTTTTGAGGAGGGGAGTAACATGTCCAGAGCATTTCTGCACAAAGATGATCCGGGCAGCAGACTGAAGTATAGACTGAAGTGGGGAGAGACAGGAGGATGGGACATCAGAGTGGAGGCTGATGCAGTAATCCAGTTGGGATAGGATGAGAGATTGAACCAGCAAGGTAGCGGTTTGGATGGAGAGATGTTGCGAACTTGTATATGTTGTATATACTTGTATATGTTGTATATATGTATGTATATACTTATATATGTTGCCAACTTGTACTTCCCAAGTGCTTAGTACAGTGCTCAGCACACAGTAAGCACTCAATAAATATGATTGAATGAATGAATGAATTAATGGAGAGGAAAGGGTGGATCTTGGCGATGTTGTGGAGGTGAGACTGGCAGGTTTTGGTGACGGATTGGATGTGTGGGGTGAACGAGAGAGTGGAGATGAGGATGACACCAGGGTTGCGGGCTTGTGAGATGGGAAGGATGGTAGTGCCGTCAACAGTGATGGGAAAGTCAGGGAGAGGGCAGGGTTTGGGAGGGAAGACAAGGAGTTCAGTCTTGGACATGTTGAGTTTTAGATGGCAGGCAGACATCCAGATGGAGTTGTCCTGAAGGCAGGAGGAGACCCGAGCCTGAAGGGAGGGAGAGAGAGCAGGGGCAGAGTTGTAGATTTGGGTGGCATCAGCGTAGAGATGATAGTTAAAGCTGTGGGAGTGAATGAGTTCACCAAGGGAGTGAGTGTAGATAGAGAACAGAAGGGGACCAAGAACTGACCCTTGAGGAACCTCTACAGTAAGGAGATGGGAGGGGGAGGAGGAGCCTGCAAATGAGACTGAGAATGAACGGCCAGAGAGAAAAGATGAGAACCAGGAGAGGACGGAGTCAGTGAAGCCAAGGTTGGATAGCATGTTGAGGAGAAGGGGGTGGTCCAATCAATCAATCAATCAATTGTATTTATTGAGCGCTTACTGTGTGCAGAGCACTGTACTAAGCGCTTGGGAAGTACAAGTTGGCAACATATTGAGACAGTCCCTACCCAACAGTGGGCTCACAGTCTAGAAGGGGGAGACAGAGAAGAAAACAAAACATATTAACAAAATGAAATAAATAGGATAGATATGTACAAGTAAAATAAATAAATAAATAGAGTAATAATAATAATAATGATGGCATTTGTTAAGCGCTTACTATGTGCAGAGCACTGTTCTAAGCACTGGGGGGGTTACAAGGGGATCAGGTTGTTCCACGTGGGGCTCACAGTCTTAATCCCCATTTTACAGATGAGGGAACTGAGGCTCAGAGAAGTCAAGTGACTTGCCCAAGGTCACACAGCAGACATGTGGCGGAGTCGGGATTCGAACCCATGACCTCTGACTCCAAAGCCCGGGCTCTTTCCACTGAGCCACGCATACAAACATATATACATATATACAGGTGCTGTGGGGAAGGGAAGGAGGTAGGGCGGGGGGATGGAGAGGGGGAGGAGGGGGGAGGAAGGAGGGGGCTCGTCATCATCAATCGTATTTATTGAGCGCTTACTATGTGCAGAGCACTGTACTAAGCGCTTGGGAAGTACAAATTGGCAACATATAGAGACAGTCCCTACCCAACAGTGGGCTCACAGTCTAAAAGGGCTCAGTCTGGTAAGGCCTCCTGGAGGAGGTGAGCTCTCTGTAGGGCCTTGAAGGGAGGAAGAGAGCTAGCTTGGCGGATGTGGAGAGGGAGGGCATTCCAGGCCAGGAGAAAGACGTGGGCCGGGGCTCGACGGCGGGACAGGCGAGAACGAGGCACGGTGAGGAGATTAGCGGCAGAGGAGCGGAGGGTGCGGGCTGGGCTGTAGAAGGAGAGAAGGGAGGTGAGGTAGGAGGGGGCGAGGTGATGGACAGCCTTGAAGCCGAGGGTGAGGAGTTTCTGCCTGATACGTAGGTTGATTGGTAGCCACTGCAGATTTTTAAGGAGGGGAGTAACATGCCCAGAGCATTTCTGGACAAAGACAGTCCGGGCAGCGGTGTGAAGTATGGATTGAAGTGGGGAGAAACAAGAGGATGGGAGATCGGAGAGGAGGCTGATACAGTAGGCCAGATGGGATAGGATGAGAGCTTGAACGAGCAGAGTAGCGGTTTGGATGGAGAGGAAAGGGCGGATCTTGGCAATGTTGTGGAGCTGAGACCAGCAGGTTTTGGTGACAGATTGGATGTGAGGGGTGAATGAGAGAGCGGAGTCGAGGATGACACCAAGGTTGTGGGCTTGTGAGACGGGAAGGATGGTAGTGCCATCAACAGTGATGGGACAGTCAGGGAGAGGGCAGGGTTTGGGAGGGAAGACAAGGAGTTCAGTCTTGGACATGTTGAGTTTTAGGTGGCGGGCAGACATCCAGATGGAGATGTCCTGAAGGCAGGAGGAGCTGCCACAGGTCCACAGTGTCGAAGGCAGCTGAGAGGTCGAAGAGGATTAGGATAGAGTAGGAGCCGTTGGATTTGGCCAGAAGGAGGTCATTGGTGACCTTTGAGGGGGCAGTTTCGGTGGAGTGTAGGGGACGGAAGCCAGATTGGAGTGTGCTGTAGACAAAAAAACGAGTATTAAAAACCAGTGGCATGGCAGAACTGATTGTACTTTAAAAACATCAAATTAAACCTTCTACTGGCCCAGTGCTGTTCACATTTAGAGGATGGAGAAACTGACCGTAGAAGAGATTGAGTGATTGAGTGCCTGCAAACTTATGGCTAAGAAAAGCAACTGTAAGTGGACCCTTCACTTGCGGTTTACCCTTACAGTAGCCCTCCTCCTGGCCTACTGGAAAGGGCTTGGGACTGGGAGTCAGAAGACCTGGGATCCAGCCCTGGCTCTGCCACATGCCTGCTGGGTGACCTTGGGTAAGTCACTTAACTTCTCTGGGCTTCAGTTTCTTCATCTGTGAAATGGAGATTCAACGCCTGCTCTCCCTCTCTTTTAGACGGTTCCCCATGAGTGATAAGAACTTCATCTGATCTGATTATCTTGCATCTACTCAAGCAGTTATCCCAGTTCTTTTATAGTAAACGCTTTGTACTTATCCTCACTTTTCTTCCACTAGAACCCATGCCAAACACTTTGGTCCTCTAATACCAACTTAATCAATGTCCCTTACTCTTGCCTCATGCACCATCAACCCCTTGTTCACACCCTCCCTCCTGCCTGAAACTCCTTCCACCTTCATGTCTGACAGACAACCACTCTCCCAATCTTCAAAACCCTACCAAAATCATATCTCCAGGAAGCTTTCGTTCCTTTAGCCTACTTTCCCTCTCTACTGCCTCTCCCATGCACTGAGTCCCTAAGCATCTAGGTACTGCCCCCACAGCACTTTTCATCATCATCATCAGTCGTATTTATTGAGCACTTACTGTGTGCAGAGCACTGTACTAAGCGCTTGGGAAGTACAAGTTGGCAACATATATGTACAGCACTTATACTCCATTGGTCCCCCTACCTGTAATTTATTTTAATGTCTGTCTCCCCCATTAGACTGTAAGCTCTTTGAGGGGAAGGAAAATGTCTCCCAACAGTATTGTACTCTCCTAAGCACTTAGTACAGTGCTCTGCACAAACTAAGTGCTCAATAAATATTGATTGATTGATTTAATAAATAGCATCATAATCATCATCAGGTTGAGCTTCACCTGAATCATGCATTAGCTCTAGTAGCTCAAGAACTGACTGGAGTACTTTGTTTTATCTATCCTATTTATTTTATTTTGTTAGTATGTTTGGTTTTGTTCTCTGTCTCCCCCTTTTAAACTGTGAGCCCACTGTTGGGTAGGGACTGTCTCTGTATGTTGCCAATTTGTACTTCCCAAGCGCTTAGTACAGTGCTCTGCACATAGTAAGCGCTCAATAAATACGATTGATGATGATGATGATGATGATGATATGGCATTTCCTTTTCATTATTCCCTCGCAAACGTTTCTGATTTTTTAAATAATTCCTTCACCTGGAAATGAGTCATTGTCTATATTTTTTATTTTTTTTATCATCACTCCATTAGAATACATCTAATGGCTTTTATTTCCAAAGCTTTGGAAGTCAAACCATGTTGGTAAATAGTAGTCATCACCATCATCATCAATCGTATTTATTGAGCGCTTACTATGTGCAGAGCACTGTACTAAGCGCTTGGGAAGTACAAATTGGCAACATATAGAGACAGTCCCTACCCAACAGTCGGCTCACAGTCTAAAAGGGGGGAAGTCTAAAAGGTAGTCTCAGTCGCCTTTTTGAGGTAATGGAGCTCTGGTGGAAGGGGCTCTTGCACAAATATCACGTGATGTGGATTTTCATACTAATTCTACCATAAACTTTCTGCTTGATCTTGAACAAGTCCCTTAATCTCTCGCTCCTCGATGTCTTCATTAGTCAAATGTTCATAATACCTACCTCTTTGGGTATTGCAAGGGCTGCCCAATGAGACCTAATGTAGGCCCTTCTAGTCCAAGACTGGCCTGGGGCTGAGGCAAAGCAAAATTCAGGGTCCAAACTGCCTGAAACCTTTAGATGATCTGACAACTTCATGAAACACTCACCATGGTCCTAATTTCAATGGAAGCAGAATTTATTGGGGAAGGTAAAATGCATATTTACTTTTTTTGCTTTTTGGCTTGATGTTGATCTTGGCTTGTAAACCAGGTAAGGCCGAAACAAAGGAGACAATTGAAACATGTACTCAATCCCCCTTCCTCCCCTTCCTCAACCGTTTAGCCTAGTGTAGGACATGTAGCCAGCGGAAGGGGAGACTGTCCAAATCTTTTTAACCTGATTAGGCTTGGCTTTGTTCCAGCCCGACTCTACCCCCAAAGCCCACACAGGTCCCATAAGATCCATAGACTGGCTGGGGCCTATGCAGAGTTCTGTTTCTCCTCCCTGCTTCACAGGGATATTGTGAATATAAAATGAAATAATTGATATAGACTCACTTGGGAAAAATCAAAGTGCTTTATAGGTTCAAGGAATTATTTGAATCAATTATGAGAATTGGCTTAATGATACTATTGTAACCAAGTTTAAGCAAAACTCATCAACTTTGGCATTTCTTATAAAAACGACAGGTTCTCTTGTTTTCTTTGCACCCTTTCCTCCTTCCCCACCCTAAAGTATTTTATAACTGTAATAAGGAAATCTAGTTGTGAATATAATTGCCTAGAGACAATCACACCCACACCTTAGAGGATTAGCAGCACTTTCCTTGCAATAGGTAAGGCTCTGTTCCATCAAGAAGGTCGGTTTGTAAATGACCTGATAATAATAATACCTTATATTTTTATGGTGCTTTTCTGAGGAGATCAAAGTACTTTGCAGACAATGTATTCAGTTCATTCTCACATCATCCTCATCACAAAGGAGTTGGGGAAGAAAGCGTTGTTTATCCCTATTTTTCAGTAGAGGAAGTTGAGGCATAAAGAGGTTAAGTGACGTGTCTATGGTCGTTTAGCACGTTAGTAGTGGAGCCAAAAATAAAATCCAAGTTTCTTATTTCTGTGTAAGCTCTTGAGCCAAATTCATGTCTGGCCTCTGCGAATGGGAGGGATTTCTGGAGACACAATCTGTTTTGGGAGCCAAACAAAAACCTTGCTCCCAATTATCTGTGTTCACATATTACTGTTTCAAGATACAGATATGACTATGGCTTCTTGCTTGGTCAGGGGCACTTAGAAATCAGAGATTTCTGAATAGCAGGCCATTACAAATTGTAATAGTTGTATACTTTAGTTTCCATGGAAGCACTTTGGCCTAGAGGAAAGAGGATTGAACTGCAAGTCAAGAGGCTTGAGTTCCAGTACCAGCTCTGATTTGGTCTTCTGTGTGATGTTGGGCAACTCACCTAGCCTCTCTGTGCCAGAGTATCCTCATCTGTAAAATGGGGATAAATGCCTGTTTTCCTTACTTCTTAGATTATGAGCCTCACACTGTACAGATTTTATAACAGATGTGATTATCTTGTATATACTTCAGTGCGTGGCATCTAGTAAGCACTTATTAACAATTGTTATTACTATTATTCTTAATAATGATTTCTGTTAGTTTTGCATATGTGGAAATCAAGTTGTATTTAACAAAGAGTTGAATTCACAGCTCTTGTTTTCCAGCACTTCAGACTTTTGAAGGGCAGTGTGATGAACTTGCATGCTTTCTTTTTGTAGCAAATAAGATTTGAAGAGCAGTACTTACTGCCAGATTGCCAATTTCATTTCAGTGTCCTAGAGGACATTTTCTCTGGGGAATGCATACAATTAGCATGCTATTCTTGATTACAATTGCTTGTTTGGCACTTTAAACATAGGCAAGTGTGTGTGATTGTGTGTGTGTTTAGACATATGACTTCCCAACATCCTTGGGTATTTGTTACTGGAAGGCAAGTACTTTATCATAATTATTATTATTATTATATTTTTAAAGTTCTTACTCTTTGTCAACCACTGCTGTAATCACTGGAGTAAATACACGTTGATAAGATTGGAAACAGTCCCTTTCCCACATGGATCTCACCAAGTAGGAAGGAAGACAGATATTGAATCCTCATTTTACAGTACTTCATCCAAAAGCTGGACTATCTTTTTCAAAAGACACTCTCAAGTAATCTCAGATCATATTTAAAAACTACAATGGTTTGAAAACATCTTTTTGGATAAAAACTAACTCCTCACATATCCTTCATGGAAAATGAATTAGGTAGACTATGGATGGGCATTAAGCAGGCTTTGGTAATTCTATATGTGGAGCTCAGGGATCTGAAGAGGTCATGTTTCACCACTGCAAATCAGAGAAATGGATTTATCACTTGCTTATCACAAATCCTCCCCATGAATCTCAGAGGGTAAATAGCCCTGAGAATTATTTCATCACCCCACCTCTAGTTTTGTCTCATTATTTGATGACTGCTCTTGAAAAATCTGATCTAATTTCAACAATCGGATTATAAAACTGCATCAATTATTTCAAAATACAATCAGTTCTCCTTTAAAGTGGGGATTATGTTCTTGATGAACCCTGTGTTAAGGAAAACCCATGTTAGGATATGTCCTGATTGACACCATGTGCATGCACACAACCATTTCTTCCACTATTTCGTCATGTTCTACCAGGATAGATGTGTTGTTAGAAGAATATTCCATAATTTCCCAGTATTATCCTTTACAGAAGCCTTAGTTAAAACACACATTATGGGTGAACTGAATTTGTTAAATAAAGGAATATGTAGAGATATTCAGGTTTTTAATTTGACTGTATTTTCAAACTAAATTCTACCTCGATCAAAGAATTTTGTCGTTTATACTTTTTACAATGTCAGGGTAAGTTATGAGTTACTATTATGAGGTATTTTAAAGATCGCTGCTTACTGAAGATTGTTAAGTTTCAAAACAAATTTTAAGAGGGCTATTTTCTTATCTGATCATTCTTTTTAGTGCTTCTGTCTTTCTATGTTTTTTCTCTTCTTGTGTGTCTATTACACCTTTGTAGTGTTACATAGAATGCTACCATTGAGATTACTGGTATTAGTAAAGGCTTTTCACTTTAGAAACCTATCAACTGCTTTGAATTGGAACAAATTTCTACAGAAAGCTTTAATATGTGCTTCTTGTTGTGATACCCTGCAGTTTGCATTGTAGTTGCATCCTGAACCCTGACATGAAGCATCTCTGAGTTCAGTTTAGACCTTATTGAATACATAAAAATAAAACAAAATGACACAGTAGCTTTTCAGGGTGATTAGGCTTTAAAACTTCAGAAAAAAATTGTTTCTCTTTGCACTGTAATTTTATACGCAAGAGTAATTTCCCACATTATTCAGTTACAGATCTAGCCAGTTTACTTTTCAGATATACTTCAGAGAACTCACAGGACATTTGATTTAGTTTAGAAAAGTGTTGTTTGAGGAAGGCATAAAATTACAAATGGTCTTTTAAAGCCCATATGCGGAATACATTATCAATTGGTGAAAAATGAGGAGTCTTAGGTAGGGATATTATGAATTAAGTGGAATTTCAAGGAGCATGGCTTAAGCAGTTAAGAGGGAATTTAGGCAACGTGATCCTGACAGTGAGATGTTAGAGCCTATCTCGCTATGCGTTTGATTCATCATATAAAGGACCGTAGCATCAGAAGGCTTTATCTGCTGTTCATGGCCATTATCAAATAAGTGATGGTCTCAATCCAATCAGCTTTCGGATAAACACCACAATTAGCGATATCCGGTACCCTTGTTGGGCCAGCATACAGGCCCAGCTGCTGTAGGTTCGGCAGACAGGTCAAAAATTGAGCAAACCTTAGAGAAAGAAATGCCATTTCATCCTTCTTCTTCCAGGTCAGACACAGGCCAATATGAAGAACTTTTTTACGTTCTTGGATTAAAATGCCCTTGTTTCAGTTAAAATGAAAATAAAAAAAACTGATATTCTACTAAAGTTTGATGGAGAAAAAGTCACTTATGTGAATCACTTTATGCGATCTATTTGAAGATTGAGTTCACGGCTTTTCAGGATGTGTATTGGATGTGTAGATTGAATAAATGAATGAACACTCAGGCCGGGATTGTTGTAATTATTGGAGCCCAACCAAGCCCTCAAACACAAACCAATGTTTTGAGGCGGAAACTTCGATAGTTTTTTGTAGTTAGTCATATTCTTATACAGAATAATGTAATTTTCTTTCATCACTTGGAATGAATTTGATTTCTTATATTCAGTTTAGTTATAAATTTATTGAGAATTTTTCCAGCACGTCACCAAATTATCAAGAATAAAATGTATGTGAGAGAACTGGAAAGTTATATTTCTTTTGTGGACGGCAAAAGCCAAAAGATTTAAGACTATCCTTAAGTAGGTTTAAATATTGAACAAGGAAATTAAATATAAAGAAAGGAACACTGATGGCCTGAGGTATGTATGAAATGTGGACGCTGTGTATAGAAAGATATACAAAGTTCCTGTATCTGAAATTAGATTATGACGGTCAAAGAAAAGAGTTGTAACTTCCTGTTGTAGTTGTGTTAGATTATACCTGTACATTTATACACAGCCATGTTACCAACCGATCAATAGCTTTTGTTGGGGGTGTCCTGTGTGCAGAACACTGTACTAAGCACCTGAGGGAGTGCAAAGAAGGTAAAAGACACAGTCCCTGTGCTCCAAAAGCTTAAAATCTAGTGACATAAAATAATTTGTAGATAGGAGAAAGAAAAGATGAATATGTGGATAAGTGAAAACTTAAATAGTAGAGTATAAAGGTCAAAATACGTAAAAGTGCTAAGGGCAGATGTGACTGCATGAGTGCTAACATAGTGTGAAATTACTGAGTTGGTAATGAGTTGGTACTGAGTTGGTTGGTGATTATGACCTGGGAAGTAGACAAATTAATTGAGAAGCACCTGTTAGAAGAGGGAGGATTTCAGGGTGGCTCTAACATGGTTTGGTGGCTTATTGTGGTCTGGTGGTTTGAAGAGGGAGGAAATTTCAGGGAGGAGGAAGGGCAAGAAAAAGGGGCCAGAGGCAGGAGAGACGAGAAAAGAATTGATATTCCATACTATTTATTGAGAACCTATTTTGTATAGTTCTTGGGTGAGTGCAGTAGGGTTAGAAGACAAATTCCAACTTGTACTTCCCAAGCGCTTATTACAGTGCTCTGCACACAGTAAGCGCTCAATAAATACGATTGATTGATTGATTGAAATTCCTGCCCTCAATCAAGCAGGGGAGACAAACACAAGACGATGCCTTCTAGACTGTGAGCCCACTGTTGGGTAGGGACTGTCTCTATATGTTGCCAACTTGTACTTCCCAAGCGCTTAGTACAGTGCTCTGCACACCGTAAGCGTGCAATAAATACGATTGATTGATTGATTGATTGATGAAGATGATGACCAGATTTTTGTAAAACTGCAATTTCCTAAAAGCAGTTGACATCTGAGTTTGGAACTGCAAAGTTTTCATGTCCCAGTGCCCCAGTTAGATTCACCTAACCCACCTAATGAGCCATATTTTTTAACATTAACTTGTAGGTAATGTGCTTTCTGTATGAATATTCATCAGGAGCTATCATGAAAGATAATGACAAAATCTGATTGAACTCAAAATTTCTTAAGGTGAAATGGTGAGGGGAGATGGAAATGTAAAAAATGAACAATAAAATACTTTCAGAAGAATCAATAACCCTGGATACAGCTCTATAATAGAGTCTAGATAGAGTTATATGTGTAGGCTTCATTTTTCAATCTACGTTACTGTACTTCTTTGGCATAATTGATCAAAATAATATTCATATGTCATAACCATGTGAGGTTCAAGCTGTTTCCAAATTTTAATTTATTAAAGTATTTTCCTCGTGGTGACCTGGAAATGATGTAATGATGTAAATCTCATGTAATGATCAGATTTTTCAGAAATCACCCAGAAATTTAGCTATCAAAATACTTGTGGTAAAATATTATATATTTTATTTCAGTTCCTCTGTAGTTGTTCTTCAAGCAGGTCATATATTGATATTGTGATTAAAATGAATCCTCCAAAAGGCCCAAATATGCTTGTTTGAATATAAACCTAGAAATACTAATTCTGTGCATATTATTATAACATGAATGAGAAGCAGCGTGGCTCAGTGGAAAGAGCACATACTTTGGAGTCAGAGGTCATGGGTTCGAATCCTGGCTCTGCCACTTGTCAGCTGTGTGACTTTGGGCAAGTCACTTAACTTCTCTGGGCCTCAGTTCCCTCATCTGTAAAATGGGGATGAAGACAGTGAGCCCCCTGTGGGGCAACCTGATCACCTTGTATACCCCCAGCGCTTAGAACAGTGCCTTGCACATAGTAAGCGCTTAATAAATGCCATTATTATTATTATTATGAATCCCTAAAATTGAAAGGAAATTTTTGTATTTAAAATTATCTTTGTAAATTGATAATTTTCTCTGCTGCTCTTGCATTCTTAAGTGATGAATTGAAATATGATCACATTATTACATTTCTCAACTTCTGTGATCTTCTTGAGAATTGTGTAACTCATTAAATATTTACTTGTTTTATCTGTATTTTAACAATTCCAGTATGATTGCACGATTTTACATTTATTTCACTTTTTGTGAGTTCCAGAGAGGCCAAAGAGTGGTTTGAATAAGTTAATGGAATAAAGATGCATAATAGAATACTAGGAGCGTAGATTGGTGTGTATAAGAGGACACTAGGGATGTTAGATGGTTTAATCCCAAAGTATTAGGATGGATATTAAAGATATCAAAGATATCAATTCCTGTAAGTATCCTGTTGACATTCTGAGGCATAATCATTATACTGAATGGCCTGGGCTGTCATCCTTTAATGTTATTCCTATGTTCTTATTATTTGCCTTTGAGGAATCATCCCAATTCAATATGGTATGTGCGTGTGAAGTTGTAATGAAATATCACTGGTTTTTCTGGGTAGTTTTCATGGCAGCATGAAGTTTAGTCTCATGATTTCAGTTATTTCTGATTGGAATGGTACTGTTGAATTCCTGTGCATCAACCCGAAAATGAAAATGCACCCTATTATGTTGATGTACACCTTCACATCACAGTGCTGTCATTCTGTGCCTTTCTAATCCCCTTTGACAGACTCTATTGAGTATTTATTTAATTTCAGCATCTTCTAAATGTCAGAAAGAATTTAAGCTTCTTCAGGCAGCAAAGTCTCTGAAAAACTGGAGAAAGTCAGGTGACATACTAACTACTGAGACGTTTCTTTTGTGTTTAATGCAAATATATTGGTTAGGTGGTTCCAAGGTTGAACCTTTTTTTAAATGTTTTTTGTTAAGTGCTTGCTATGTGTCAAGTACTGTTCTAATGTTATTTTTTACGAATGAAGTCATTCCTTTACTTGAAAACAGTGAGAGTGGATTCTTAGTTTGAGTGTAACAACAGTATCTAATCGATAGGTAGATTATTTTTTTCTTTTTAGGAGTCATCTAACGTGTCTACCAATGCTGTTGTATTGTAGTAATAATAATAATAATAATGATGGCATTTTTAAGCACTTACTATGTGCAAAGCACTGTTCTAAGCGCTGGGGGGATAAAAGGTGATCAGGTTGTCACACGTGGGGCTCACAGTCTTAATCCCATTTTACAGATGAGGGAACTGAAGCTCAGAGAAGTTAAGTGACTTGCCCAAGGTCACACAGCAGACATGTGGCGGAGCTGGGATTAGAACCCATGACCTCTGGCTCCCAAGCCCGGGCTCTTTCCACTGAGCCACGCTGCTTCTCATTGTACCATCCCATGTGAAAAATTGCACCTTAGTCCTTGATAATGTTTCCTACATTAAGAACGATCCTAGATAAGTTTGCCCCTTGACACTTAATGCTGAGTATTATGCAAAGGTGGTGTGGTATATTATAAGCTCCTTGAAGACAGGGTGCATGTCTCCATTGCACTTACTATGGTGCTCTGCATAGAGTAAGTACCCAGTAAATACCACTGATAGATTGACATACTCTAGAATTGAAATGTAGCATCTGTAGACGTTTGGAAGCTACAATTTCTCTGTACATCTTCAATTTTATGTGAATTGTGATGCAGTGCTTACCCCACACTATTTCTCTGATCATTCTAAAGGAAATATTAGTCTTCTTGATTCAGTTACTTGCCTTTTCACCCATTCCCTTCATCTGTAGACGGTGTAAATCATCATAGGAAAATGGAATATATTTATTAAATAATGTGGAAAGTTCATTTTTTACTCACACATAAAACTGTGAAAAACTAACCTTGATATATGAAAATCAATATCCAAAATAAAAATTCGACATCAGGTGGTATCTCTTGCTGATGGAACATGGTGGCTTTATTCATACTGGACCAACCTGCTGTCAGGTTGAAACCATTCTCCAAATTCATATTTTTCTAAACAGACCACTACTTGACTTGTTATTCTTTTTATATTAGGTGGGATTCACCACAGTTCAGCAGGTAGGATTGTAAAAAAGCATAACAGGTCAAACACTGAGGTTGTAGAAATTTTTTTTTTTTTGTCTGATTTAAAAAGCCCAGTAACCTCCCTTGTAGAAACCACTGCCAAGGGATGCTAGCAACGCTTACCTCTCTTCCAGTTTCCAGTTTCCTTTCCAGACAAAAATATGCTACGAAACCTAGAACATATTAATTTGTTGTCTTATTAAAATGATATTTGTCAAGTGCTTAGTATGTGCCAGGCAGACAGAAGTTAAGTGACTTGCCCAAGGTCACACAACTGGAGAAGCCGGGATTAGAACCTAGGTCCTCTTGACTCCCAGGCCTGTGGTCTTTCCACTGGGCCACACTGCTTCTGTTTTTGTTCTATTTCTATATTTTTCTTTTCTGAGCCCTTAGAATTCACAGGAGAATTCACCTTAAATCAAGATGTGTCGCTTTCAGTGCTATCAGGCCTGCTTCCAACATAACTCAGGAAATTCTGATTCCACATAGCAACTGAATAGACAGATAGCACTTCAAGGTTCCTTCTCTAGGCAGTTTCTGGACAGATCCCAGAAATTAAGTAATCTAGCAGCCCAGCAGCTTCTCAGAGCTTTTAAAGAGAGAGCGAGAACAGGAAGACGTCTTGAGGGGCTAGGCAACTGCCAGAACTGTGAAAAGCATAAATACCTGTACTCCCTTCCTACTTAGACTGTGAGTCCCATGTCGGGCAGGGACCGGGTCTGACCAGATTATTATCTGTCTACCCAGAATTTAGTATAGTGCTTGGTTCTTAACACAAAAACCAAAAGAGTAGGAGAATAAAAGGATCTCGACAGGATGTCGAAAGCATCTGGAATGATAGAGGTTGGAGGGAAAAAATGACCTTGAGCACGACACTCCTTTTCCATGTTTTCATCATCATTTAACGTACATGATGGAAAGGATAACCTCAAAGCAGGGGAAAAGGATGTTTAACGTGCTATACGGTGCATCGGCGGTTTTAGATTACCCTGCGGATCGTTATGGCGTATAATGGTTCCTAAATTGTCGGAATGTTGTATATTCATTTTATTCTTAGCGGAAAACTCCAGTTCGTGCAGGAGTGAGAGACAGGAACAGACACCCTGACACAGACACAGAAAACACACCAGCGAGGTCAGGGAGGGAGAAGTTCCTGAAGAAAAGGGACCGAGAAGCTGGAAGAGAAAGGGTGAAGGAGGTCCATTGGAAGATGGAAGAATGGACGGAACTGAATTCTTAACGTCTTCTGCCCCTCCCTGCATCCCGGTGCCTCTGCCTCCCCCAAAATAGCCCTTACAACCAAAACTGGAACTGTTGCCACTCTCACCGGTCTTTACTGTGACCTCAACCCCTGCAAGAGAAGGTTTTAGGATATAATCCCGACTCCGCCATGTCTGCTGTGTGTCCTTGAGCAAGCCATTTACCTTCTCTGGGCCTCAATTTTTTTCATCTGTAAAATGCGCATTAAGAATGTGAGCCCCGTGTCGGACAGGGACTGTGTCCAACCTGATTAATTTGTATCTACCCCAGTGCTTAGAGTAGTGCTTGGCACATAGTAAGGACTTAAGTACTATAACCACCATTACCAAAAGCACAAGCAAAATTTGTTATTGCAGGAAATAGGCAACTATCTACATGTCCAGTTATTTACTCTCAAGTCTGACTACAACTGTTGCCTCAGGGACCCACAGCATCAATTAGCAAAATGCACCCAACACTTTAAGGTTACTTAATACATGTTCAGTACTGATATTAATTTTTTTATGTGTCATCAACAATATCATTATTTTCGATCACTTTTCCAGATATTTTCATCAGGTATTTTAGTGATTTGTTAAGGGCTTACTAGCTGTCAGGCACTGTACTAAGCACTTGATTAGATACAAGATAATCATATTGTGCCCAATCCTTGCCCCTCATGGGGTTTACGGTCTTAATCCTCATTTTACAGATGAGGTAACTGAGGCACAGAGAAGTGAAGTGACTTATCCAAGGTCACACAGCAGACAAGTGGTGGAGCAGGAATTAGAACCCAGGACCTTGACTCCCAGGCTCGTGCCCTTCCCATTAATAATAATAATAATAATAATTACATTCATTAAGCGCTTACTATGTGCAAAGCACTGTTCTAAGTGCTGGGGAGGTTACAAGGTGATCAGGTTGTGCCGCGGGGGGCTCACAGTCTTAATCCCTATTTTACAGATGAGGTAACTGAGGCCCAGAGAAGTTAAGTGACTTGTCCAAGGTCACACAGCTGACAATTGGCAGAGTCGGGATTTGAACCCATGACCTGACTCCAAAGCCCGTGCTCTTTCCACTGAGCCACGCTGCTTCTCTGCTTCTACATGCTGCTCCCCTCCCACCAGAGCCCTCTTTCTTCACTATATTCGTTATCTCTCTTTCTATCTTTATCATCTCCATCACTGCCCGTCCTTCATATCTGTCGTTATGGATATCCATCCTTATGTGGCTGTCCACGTCCAGAGACACACACACATACATCCTTAGAGACCCTCACAACTATGTACAAATATCACATGCACATCACATGTGCACGCAGTAAACACTCACTAAAACACGATTGATTTCATACAGATTCATGGACATATTCACACATATATGTCCACATATGAAAAGACAGAAATGCACTCTAAAACTTCTATCAGAGAAAAAAAGGCAAGATAACCTAACTCAGAGTAAAAATGCCCGTTTATGCCCCAATCAAACTCAGGAACATTTGGACGTTTGCAAATACCAGCACAGTTTTTGAACAGCCAAACTGCTTTTTTAAGTCAGTACAGAATAGAATCCTGATAAAAAGGTTGAGCAAGTCTTTGGGCTTTCTATCCTAATTAGTTCTTCCTGAAAGCATGTTTTCACTACACGGTTTGGCGAGAAGTGTCTATAAAAAAAATCTATAAAAATAATCTATATAAAAACCTGGTCTTCCAACAACGCAAGACTGTCTGGACAGAGCACAGTGTGATAGTGGAAGAAGTGGTTGTATACAGAGAAGTACTGTGGCCTAGTGCATAGAGCCCATGCATAGAGCATTGGCCTAGGAGTCCGAAGACGTGGGTTCTAATTCTACCTTTTCCACTTGCCTGCTGCTGTGACCTTGGACAAGTATTTTAACTCCTTTGTGCCTCAGTTTCCTCATCTGCAAAATGGAGATTAACTATCTGTTCTCCCACCCAGGAAGCTCCATGTGGGACAGGGACTGTGTCCATCCTGATTAACTTGTGTCTATCCCAGCATATATACTACAATTCTTGGCACGTAGTATGTGCTTTACAAATACCACAATTATTATTATTTTTATTACGCATCACATTGTGTGAAGGCACGAGTATTACAAACCAAGTTTTCAAGTTTTCCTTAAGATGAAACTTCTCAGTTGGTGAAAATAAATGAAAGAACGGGTGGTCCTTCATTGTCTAGAGCTAAAAGTCATTGGAAGTGTTTTAGAGCAATGTGAAGCTTCTATTTGTGTCCTAATTACCTACAACAATGTGGATATGCTTTCACAGAGCATAGGAGCCACCCATACCTAGTGGTACTATAAGCTATTCTTGTTAGTCTAATTAGTTACTTTAATTCTTTGTTATGCTATAAGGCAATTCCTGAAAGTGAGTAGTTTAGTTTGAGTTTCTTTACTCTGAGAAGATAGATATTTTGAATATTTTTGTTACAGATTCGTTTTTTATTCAGTGATTTCCCCCTCTGTTTATAGAAAGGGATCGCTAAAAAGAATACATTATATCACTTTAGTTCATTTACAACATCATTCGTTGGGTGGTCATTCAAAATTCTTAGAATGAACAACCATGACAGAAAAAAATAAACTCATAATGTGTAGTCCTGCATGAGTGAAATCTAGTATGTATGATACTGAGAGCTTTTGAATATAAAAGCTTATGAAAAGGATCTCAAATCCTAATAACTACTTAGTGCTTTGAGGGCTCCAAAAATATTCCCCCAATTCCATTTTCACAAGCTGTATTTGCAAGGGAATCTGTAAGTTTTGTAAATCAGAGCATTCGTTCAGAAAGTCTGTGCCATTTTTTCAGCTTACCTCTGGAAGCTGTGTATCCTGATACTATTCTGATTTTCATTTACAAGAGATATCTGTCACAAATGCTCCCTTTGCTGCCCTACATGCCTTACTATAAAATGCAGGTTTCATGGTTTCCACTAACATTGTTTATTTTAGAGTATAGTCTAAATCCACAATATCTCCCAGATGGCAAGACTGAGCAATCATTCTCATCTCTTCTTACAAAATCCCAGATAGATTTTGGAAAGAAACTTTATTCTTTCACATTATCCACATGTGGCCAGTTAGAATGGTAAATTCTCCCTGAAACTACATCAGGGTAGAGATCAGCCAATGTGATGAGGTATAAGAAGCATTTATTTCAGAATACGAAAGAAAATTAATCTTGAAAGTGACTTTAAAAAATGTACACCACCACAGCTGGAAATGATATGACACTGTTTAAATGAGCAAGCTCTCTTTATAAAATTGGAAAATAAATGT
This sequence comes from Tachyglossus aculeatus, assembly GCF_015852505.1. Classification (NCBI taxonomy): domain Eukaryota; kingdom Metazoa; phylum Chordata; class Mammalia; order Monotremata; family Tachyglossidae; genus Tachyglossus; species Tachyglossus aculeatus. The sequence goes on along the minus strand of NC_052098.1, from coordinate 25,071,614 downwards.
TTTGACTAAATAATATTTTGGTTTGTTTTACTCCAGAGAGAAAACTAGTTTTTCTAGAAGTCAGAATTATGCCCGGCGAAAGCTGGAAAATGGCCCCTGACTGCGCTTTTATTTCATTCTGTTGATTCTAGGGGAATATTGTAGTTATTGCTTCGCTTTCAGATTTAGGAAAACTGGATTTTCTCCCAGTGATCCTCTGCTTAAGTAGAGCGGTTTAAAAACTCAACAAGGATTGAGTCAGTTAATTAATTTAAATGAGATTACAAATCAAAAACACATTATGCAGTCTTGATTGAATTACCACATTTTATTTACCTAATTGAAAACACAGTGTAGAAAGTTAACAAATCTTGACAGTGACTAGTTTGGCGACTTGGCAGCATATGGGCCAACTGTTCCTAAAGCAGGAGAGATGAAGGTAAACCCAGGGGTGACCTTTGCAACTCTAAATCCCCTAGGCAATGGAGAGACAACAAACTTAATCTCAGGGCTGAAAGGTTAGGTATGGTTATCCCAGCCCTCATTTATGGTGGCCTCTGGCTGGCAGATAATAAAACACTAGACTCTCCTGCCAGAGAAGTGGCAGAGACTAAAACACAGGTGATTTAAGGATAGTCTTCAGTGTTTGAGTGAGGGGAAGCCGATTTGCATTGTTTTCCTTGAACAAACTGACTTGAATGCCCCACCTGTCCATAGTGATTAGCAATGTTCATCTTCGAGGTGGCCTGTGGAAAAATAAGTTGTTCTTCTCAGCCTAATTCCTCTCAGTCATGGGCCAATCTTGCCATAATCCAAACTGACCTCTTATTTCAACACTCAGATGTTAGGTTTTAAAAATCTACTCCTCTGTCACTGAAAGAAAAGTGGCCCTTTGATTATATAGGGTTTATTTTTTAACGGACCCAGTAACAAGTGTTGAGAGAATTAAGGGACCAGTTTCATAGCTACTATCCATATTCAGTGGCTTTAGTTTTGAAGACTGTGGGTGGAAGGAGCAGTAGTGAATTTAGCAGGTTTTCTTTGCAGAATAGGTGAGGAAATAATGCCCAAAATGGGAAAATGATGTTATGATATGAAAGATAAAACATTGGTGATTTTAAAAAAATTATAGCCACTGTCTCCTGGCAATTTGATTCTGAAAGATCTGACTTCGTTTCCCCATGAGGGTAAGGTGGAAGATTTGACTACATAGATATAAGGAACTCCAGAAACAGTGATGCAGTTAACATTTCACATACTTAGCCTCCTAACAAGGTTTGGCAAGAAGGGAGTTCCAAATAATACAGTGTCCTATTTTAAAGAAAGAGAGAACCAAAACTTTCCCACACATTTGCATACTTATGCAATCTGAAGAAAGCACCAATTCAATTTTCCCATGTCGTGTTTCTAGTGTTATTTTAATAAACATTTAATAGAGGGAAAATAAAATGCTATAAAACAATAAGCAAGCTCTTGTGTCACCCAAACTGGTGATGACATCACTCCATTAAAATGAAGCTGTACCACTTAGCTGTCGGTTGGTGGGGGGGGTGGGGGGGGAGAGTGATATTATGTAATAGTGGTGGGGAGTATGTAAACTTAACTTACTTAAAGCCTAGATAAATTAGGCATCGCAGATATTGAAAATACAAGAATCAAACCCCTCAGGTGGTTCAGGGTAAAAGGTTTACCCAAAGGAGGATAAGGCAGGCTTTAGTCATTTTTCAACGTCAAACTTGTCTTTTATCTAATTTCACTTCCTAAGTCATACTGCTGATACAGTTATATTCTCCTTGAGCCTTAGCAATCCTTTGTTCAAGATGTTCTTGCATCTTGTTTTTCTCTTTTCCAAGCGGTGCCCTATGTGTCTTCCAAATCATCAAAAATATTATCTCACTAAGCTAGATTGACTTTAGGTATAGAAAGTGCTTATTATTAGCCTTTTGAAAGAAAGAAGAAGTGTGTTTATTCTAGATGTGACAATGGACTACTTCTTTCCCTGCTTAAGGCAAATCAGTATAACAAAGGGGCCTTTCTAGCTTTCATGGTGTGGTGACGAATTTTAGTTCTAGCAAAAACGACTTTGTGGCTGAACAGGTTATGATGCAAATTTCATTCATTCTTTGTCAATTTAGGTTCTTTTACTTTGTAGCTTTTAGATTACCGATTCACTGTCACCCTATCACTGTCATGATAACTACACCCGCAAAGCTGTGGAAGGAGATAGAACATTCTTTCCTTTGCCATCTTTACTCTTGGAGTTGATATGTGTGGCCAAGGGTGCAGAGGGAAAAGCCAATATTCATTTCCAAACATAAAATCCAAATCTATGTGAAACAGCCAATTCCAGCTTTGTTTTTAAACTGACAAAAAATATTAGGAAGTAAGTGAATTTTATTATAATGGATCTGGATTAAGTGCTCCAGTACACATAGTGCCATACTGATCTTTGTTGTCTGCCTTTACATTGTCTTGGTATTTTGTTTCACCTTTGTGTCCATCACCAGTCCCCTTTCCATCTTAATTTTTAGACTGTGAGCCCCCTGAGGACCAGGGACTAATCCCCACCCTTTCTGTTCTTTCCCAGCCCCTTTTACAGTGCTATGCACATAGCATGCACTTCATTATTTAGTATTACTAGTACTACTACCTTCATTTGAGTGGGCCCAGCACACTAGTATTTTAGGTCATGTGATGACAGTTTTCAATACTGTTACCAAATGGTCCTGAATCCACCTGAGTAATGGCATCTCTGAAAGTGACTTTCCTTTCCCCAAAAGTCAGCGTCAAGGCATAATCTTTACACGGAGAACAGCAAGGTGACAGGAGGAGCTCTGAGAGTGGAATAGTTGCTGGAGAATCCTGAAGTGTTATCCTGGTTTATCAATAAATTAATGGTTTTTATTGAGTACTTACCATATACAGAGCACTGTGCTTGGGAGAGAAAAATACATAATAGTAATAATAATTGTGGTATTTTTTAAGTGCTTAGTGCATGCCAGGTACTGTAGTAAATTCGGGGAGGGAATTCAAGCAAATTGGGTTGGACACAGTCGCTATCCCACATCGGGCTCACAGTCTTAATCCCCATTTTACAGATGAGGTAACTGAGGCACAGAGAAGTGAAGAGACTTGCCCAAGGTCACACAGCAAACAAGTGGCAGAACCTGGATTAGAAACCATGACTTTCTGACGCCCAGGCCCGTGCTTTTTCCATGCTGCTTTTCTTAGAGTTGGTAGACACAATTTCTCCCCTAGCATGCTATTTGGGGATCCCATCTCACTACAGCAGTTTTACATCATTCTCCAAAATTGGGGTTATGAGTCATGGTTTATATTAGATTTCAGAAAGCACTAATTGCCTAGCTGCATAGGAAGTTGTAGTGGCTATTGAAATGGAGTGGAAGGAGTAGCATATAGTAGAAGAGACTACAGTATAGGGAATTGTATCGTACAGTGGTTTTATAGCTTAGGGGTTGTTCATTCAGTCATATTGAGCATTTACTGTGTGCAGAACATTGTACGAAGTGTATGGAAAGTACAATTCAGCAATAGAGACAATCCCTATCCACCCTATCCCATAACTTTGTGGTATGGGAAAATAACCTTAGAGAAGCTGTTGATTTAGTGGGAATTAAGGGATAAGGCGGTAGATGGTTCAAACGTTCCGCCATTACTGAAATTTTTTGATATCAAGTCCTGTATGCCTACCACTAGGAGAATGCTTAAACACCCTTGCCACTCACTGATATTTTAAGTACAATGAGAGTGCAAAAGCACAAAGAAACACAAAGTTTGGATTGGTGCAGTACAGTAAGGCTGAGGCACAGGCTGGGATGTTCATCAGCATCACACTACATGAGTGCTCACAATCATTTTTTCCTTCACCAAATCTACTTCCGCCAACTTGTGGATTGTGTTATAACAGAATAAGACTCTTGTTGGGGGAGTAATGTTCCCCAGTGCATCCATCGTGTTTTATCTGAATCATATAATGAAAACACGTTATAACAAACCTAAGTGTATGCTTATTGCATGTAGGTGAGGATATATTCTCAAGTATTTTCTAAATAAATTTTTCTGTAGAGAATTTTGACTTTGAATTCGCACATGGCAAACCTGACATTTAACACTAATACTTTGAATGCAACTAAAACTAGTGTTTTCATTTCTATGAACTAGAAGCCCTTCTGGGTCTTCCCAGGGTCTCTTATTGTCAAAAGTCACACCTGATTAATAAAATGCATTTTGGGATGATTCTATCCCTCGACCCATTCCCTCGTTCTTACTGCCACCTGGGCTATTAAGAGGTGTATTTGGGAAGTTCTTTAACTTACCATTTTAATCTGACCCATTGAGGTCAGTGTGTTTCTGCTAATGAAATTCCATTGACAGTCTATCATTGTTGAGGTTTTTACAACTATTATTCTGAGATTAAGGTGTTTCTCAATCCAAAATACTGCAACCCTCTATCTGCTTGTTCTCAGTTGAGAGACATGGAGTGTGAAATGCCTGTGTACCTAGAAAGGAAAAAACAGGGTTGGAGAGGGATGGTTGAGAACTTTAACATAAGTGATTCCTTTGCATTAATGAAAATCTAACTGTTCCTAAAGCCAACCAATTAAGAAAGGGATTAACCCTATCTTCCCTTAGTAAAGCAAACACTACAGTTATTTACTTAAGGACTTTGGCTACCACATGATTGCTGGTAAATTCCACTAGTGGTACTAATACCACTGATTAAAAAGCCTTGGCTTTGTTCCCACCAGCCAAGTGATGTAAGCAACATAAATCTTTCAAACTCTAAGTGAGTATAATTTAAATTTATGGTTGAATCTAAGTGCTGCTTACTGTTAACTCAATCACAACAATAGTTTGCCCTTCCCTTTCTAGTGTCTTATCTGCCAACTAAAGATTTTTTGGCAATCTCTTTTTTAAGAAATTGAAATTAACTGGCCCAACGTCACAAAGCACTGACAAATTGTTACTGAGATGGCACAGGTGGCGTATGGTACTTGGTAGTACCGTGGTGGCATTGGTGAGTGGGAAGGAGACCAGGATGGGACCTGGTGGAATTTCCCTTAGGTCTTCCCTATCTTCGAGGCAGTCCAGTGGGTCATTTTTGTGGAGGGGTCACTCAAGCAACCCCCTGTTCCAAAGTTCTCGAGCTATCTCGAGCTGCATAAGGGGTTAGGGCAAGTTGTGGGAGTTCACCTTCAGAGCCTCCTTTTTGACCAAGTCCCCTTTGGACATTGCCAAAACCACTTGGCTGAAAATATAACAATCCCCATTCTAGGTCAGAGAGTCCAGAGTGGGTTGAACCTCCCAGATAACCCTGGGAGCTGCCAGAACAGAGAGACTGTGAGTTTCCCTCACTCTCCCTCCCCAGTAATTGTCCCTCTGGAATTCAGGTCCCACTCCCCTCCTCACCAATCAACATGAAGACCAGGTTAGTGGAGACAGCTTAATTTATCAGGATATTAGAGAGCTTTAAATGGGAAAAACTGCCTGCGTAAACCAAAATTCAACCAGAATTGCTTAGTCCTAGCAGTCCATGGTCCTTGAGGAACCAACCTGGTTTCCATTTTTATTTTCCCACTAAATTGTAAGGTCCTTGAGGGCAAGGATTGTGTCTACCAACTCTTTTTTACTGTATTCTCCCAAGCATTCAGTACAGTACTCTACCCACAGTAAGCTCTCAATGAATACCATTGATTGCTTGATTTCTTGAGGGGCGTTTGCTCCATTCAGTCTGCCACTTGCAAGTCCTCCTTGATGTCTCCTTCAGCGTCCTTTAGCAAGGATGAGAGGGGGCTAGATCATCTACTCACAGCCCACCCAAAGAACTCATCCTTATGTCTTTTCTTTCATATATTTCATTGTCTACACCCTTATCCAAGTATTCATGTGATTGGTTCGAGGTGGGGCTCAAAAGATTAATATTAGCCCATATCGTTACATTGCTAAAGGAGGTTTGAGGCTTTTAATTACTTCTCCCCTCCTAATTGCTGTTATCTCTGGGATGTGTAGTTGGTGAAACCAAAGTCTTTTCCCTTGCTTATAGTAATCAAATGATCTTCCTTGCTCACATGTCTTTCTTGGAGTAGCTAACCTAACTTATTCCTCTTTCTCTATAGTATTGTACTCTCCCAAGTGCTTAGTGCAGTGCACTGCACACAATAAACTCTCAATAAATACCATTGATTGATCGATTATTGGTCTATGACTTTTTTTACTAAGTAATTCGGTGAAGTTTGTGGATCTTGGGGACTTTTCCGACTTTCTATATTCCCCTAAACTCCCAGTGCACCAGTGTAGCAGGGCATTTTATTAAATATTTTTTAAAAAAAAATCCTCAGGACTACAGTAAGGCATGGCTCTAATGGCAAGAGATTTAGGCAGGAGACCGACTTCACCAATATTCTTTTCCCAAAATGATGAAATAACTTGAGACATTAAATTTCAGTACTGAGTAGTATTTTTCAAACTAGATTAAAGAAGAAAGTTTGTAGAGCTTGTATCGGGAGTATGTAATTTTTGATTTTAAAAGTTCCTGGAGGTTAGAACTGTAAAGTGGACAATGATCTTTGTTTCTTAAAATAATTTTAAAAAAGAAGATCCTCAGCATTTTGGAGCTTGCCAAATTTGGAGGAAAAAGTAATAGAGGATCATTAAAGAAAAGACAGAGCCCCTAAATAAGCATAAATGTGTACATTAGGATCATGCTAGCACCTTCCCATTTTACAGCTGAAGTACCTGAGGCACAGAGAAGTTAAATGACTTGCCCAAAGTCACACAGCTAACAGGTGGCAGTGCTGGGATTAGAACCCTTGACCTCTGACGCCCTAGCCCATGCTCTTTCCACTAAGCCATGCTGCCTCTCATAAGCATACGTTTTCTTTCAAGGATCAGAACTGCCATTAAGATGTTATCAATCTTACTTTGTGAATGTGGTTAATCAGACCTATGTGTGACATCATGTACATACTATATGAGGAAATTTTCTTGCTAGGCTGTAGTATCTGCTATAGTGTCTAGACTTTATGTCAATATACAGGATATACTGTATAGTATAAATTAAATGCTACCATACAGACTACAAAACCCTCCTTTGCTTCATTCATTCAGTCCTATTTATTGAGCGCTTACTGTGTGCAGAGCACTTGCTTGATAATCATGGTCTTTGTTTAGCACTTCCTATTTACCAAACTCATTACTAAGTGCTTGGATAGATACAAAATAATTAGGTCATACACAGTCCCTGCCCCAAATGGTACTCACAGATCAAAGGGGAAGGAGAACAGGTATTTCATCCCACTTTATGGATGAGGAAACTGAGGCATACAAAAATTGTGACTTTCCCAAGATCATAGAGCAGGCAAATGGCAGATCTGGGATTAGAACCTAAGTCCCTTGACCCTCAGACCAATGATCTTTCTACTAGGTCACAGTATTTCTGATTGGAGTAATCTTAGTATGTTGATTAACTTTTCAGGGCAGCCAAACATTTCTTTTTTTTACTGATATTTGGTATGCTGGTAGCATCAAATGGTTTTTACCCAGCTCCACTGTCTTTTCTCTCCAAAGCTATTCCAGGCCAGATCTCTCTTCCAGAAGAGTACTGATGTTGGTAGTTCAGAAACCTCTGACCCAAGAGTAAGAGCATTGCAAAAGACTCTATTTATTTACATATTTATTATTTACATATTTATGTACATATTTACATATTTATGTACATATTTATTACTCTATTTATTTTACTTGTACATATCTATTCTATTTATTTTATTTTGTCAGTATGTTTGGTTTTGTTCTCTGTCTTCTCCTTTTAGACTGTGAGCCCACTGTTGGGTAGGGACTGTCTCTATATGTTGCCAATTTGTACTTCCCAAGCGCTTAGTACAGTGCTCTGCACATAGTAAGCGCTCAATAAATACGATTGATGATGATGATGATGAAAAGACTCTCTCTAACAGTAGAGTGGTCCACACTGTACTGTTAATGGGAATGTCATTTAGGATAGAGTCAAAAGGCATGCTGAATTTCCAAAATAATCCATTCATGTCTGGACCATTATTTTTAAGGTCTGCCACCAGCAAAGAAAGAAATTAAATTTGACATTTTCTCAGTGAAGTTACTCTGCTTACTACTCAGCAAAAACTGTGTTTACATGTATTCCTGGTGATGATTTAATAATTTATTAGAAGGTGAAGAAAGTCCTGAGGTTAGGCTCAAATAGAGAGGGTATTTCTGTGTGTATGTGTGTGAGTGTACTTGTATGTACATTGGTATTTTATATTTGTGCTTATATCAGTTCTCAAAAAATGTGATTTATTTCATGCCTTCTGTTTGGGTTAAAAGGCTATTTTCAGTGATCTGTATTTTATGTTTTATGACAGAAAAGGCTGCTTTCTTTTTGTTAAGTTTTGGATCCTCCAATAGTCAAAGTACCTTTAATAGCTCGCAGTCCACGTTCTTTGCTTTGGAAGTTTTGTCCTCTACTAATGATCTTGTTTGTTATATAAAATTTGAAAAGAATGCGGAATGAAATTTCAATTAAGCTCTTTCTACTTCGTTGTACTGTGTTTCATAAGAATTGTGAAATTGATTTTCAAAGCAAATTAAAAGGAAAACATTTTCTCTGATTTCCTTGCAGATTCTGGACAATCAGGAAGTCCAAGCCACAATGATCCTGCCAAGAATCCTCCAGGTAAATATGCGTTAGAGGATATTTGCAATATGACATTGTTGGAGAACAAAGGTGCCACTGTATAAACATTCCGTAATTGGTCATCAGCCTAGTTTATACCAGTAAGCAGATATGATCAAGAGAAGATGTGATCCTATTAGACCCTTTGGATTTGAAAATACCTTCCTTTATGGTAGAATTTTCACCATACATTAAATTGTCAGTATTTTTACTTTTGATGTTACTTCCTTCATTGTACAAAGAAGGTGGAGAGAAATATGGAACTTTAGGTGCTGGAAATTTATTTTGCAGTTTCTTTGAAGTTCTTAAGGCTGTTGCTTCATATGTTTTTGTTTTTTTACACTAAGGTGGACTTTCTCCCTGATCTTTTCCCTTCAACTGTATAGTTTCTCAGCTATAATTACTCTTAAAAAAATCTCTGGTTAAGCTCTGAGTGAAAGACTTTAGTGAGTTGTGTGAAGCAGAAATCAGTTTCCTTAAAGTTTTCACTTGACCCCAGGCAGGCCTTCCTCCTATTTAGCTTATGATAAAGATGTTCTTTATTTTCAGTTGTTTCAGAGCTGAAAATGGGCCCCAACAGTATCTTGGCAGGCAGTCTGCCTATTTTAATGGACTGTTTGAATACAGAGTATTTTGCTTTTGCAGTAAAGAGAGCTGCCTTTCTTCACAGAAGATAATAAAAGCTAGCTTTTTCTATCAAGGATTCTTATTCTATGATTGGCTTCTGTGAAATGTGCTCTAAAAAATCACATTCTTTTCTTGTCAGTTTCATTGGAGATAGAACCAAAATATAAAGTATTTCTGATTACAACTTCATATCCCTTAGAATTCATGGTGCTGGGTTGTTTCATAATTTTAATAGCATGCTAGTGTATTATTCTCTAAATCGGTGAATAATGAACATATGTTCTTTACATTTTTAATAGGTTTCTGAGCTTCACTTTAAAATACAAAGATGTTCATCAATTTTTTTTGTTCAAAGGTGTGTCTGAAAAATCATTAGACGAACAGCTAAAGTACCATTTGCTTTATAAATGCATGAAATTGATACCATTGTTTTCTTGAGTATTACTTGTAATAATTGTTTCCAGCGGGCAATGAAACATTCCTCTTTGAGCACAGAGAGGTCTGCAAGCTTTCTGTAGTTCTCCTTGATTCAGTGAATGTTCTGTATCCTGTAGCAGTCCAGTCTTCAAGTCAGCTTAGATTTGCTGCATTAGCATGTAGAGTTTTCCGATGCAGAAATGCATAGGCATGCATAACACCCCTGTGTCTGACCATGCATAGGTAGGACACCACATCATCATCATCATCATCATCATCAATCGTATTTATTGAGCGCTTACTATGTGCAGAGCACTGTACTAAGCGCTTGGGAAGTACAAATTGGCAACATATAGAGACAGTCCCTACCCAACAGTGGGCTCACAGTCTAAAAGGGGGAGACAGAGAACAAAACCAAACATACTAACAAAATAAAATAAATAGGGTAGATATGTACAAGTAAAATAAATAAATAAATAAATAAATAGAGTAATAAATATGTAGAACCATATATACATATATACAGGTGCTGTGGGGAAGGGAAGGAGGTAAGACGGGGGGGATGGAGAGGGGGACGAGGGGGAGAGGAAGGAAGGGGCTCAGTCACATTTTCGACTCCCAAGACCAAGAACAGTACATCGCTGGTCTCCAGATGATAGACGAGGAGAAGTAGCTCTAATTCATGTGAGAAAGTTTGCACAAGTAACACTGAACTGAAACTATGAGCCCACTGTTGGGTAGGGACTGTCTCTATAAGTTGCCAACTTGTACTTCCCAAGCGCTTAGTACAGTGCTCTGCACACAGTAAGCGCTCAATAAATACGATTGATTGATTGATTGATTATAAGGATAGCTGAAAGAATTTCGGAGACTTAAAGTCCACATACCTTGTGGTAAATATCTGAGTATACCTTTGAATGAACATTCTAAGTATCCATTTTTATGGGCTACATAACCATGCTGGCCGAGCCAAAATATCCAGACTACCACAGACTACAAATGTTCCTTGTAGATTGCTAGGTGTAAATTTCAAGAATGAAAATCCTGTGGTAAGACTGTACTAGTGACCACCTGATCAGGACAAAGAAAGTGCAGTAGTAGTGGAGAAAATTCCAGTTATCCTCATAAAGATAACTCAGGTAGAATTACTCAGGATGAAAAGTGGTGCAAAATGTTCTGATTAGGACAAATGGCTATTTTCTAGCATACCTAGTTCTAGAGCTTACAAAGTAGCATGGCCTAGTGAATAAAGCATACAGAGGACCTGGGTTCTAATCCCAGCTCTTCTACTTAACTTCTCTGTGCTTCATCTGCATAATGGGTATTCAATACCTGCCCTCCATCCGATTTATACCTTGATCCAACTTCTCTGTGCTTCATCTGCATAATGGGTATTCAATACCTGCCCTCTCTCTGACTTAGACTGTGACCCCCGTTGTGGGACAGGGACTCTATCTGGCCTGATTAACTTGTATCTGCTTCAGAAATTAGGACAGTGGTTGACACATAGTAAGAGCTTAATAAATACCATCACCAAAAAAAGTACAAAGAATTTAAGAAAAGCCGTTACTGTGCCAGACAACCAGAGCATCTAGCCTAGTGTTCTGTCTCTTAAAGTAATGATAGGTATTTGGAGGTACATATTTTTTTTAATATATCAAAAGCACTAAGATAACTAAGGAATAAATAGGACAGTGATGATTGTAGTTTAAAAGAGGCAATTGACAAAATTAGATGCCAAAGTTATTTATTTTGATCTTTACAGTGGAGGATGTTAGAGTGATTCCTGCACTCAAACTGCACTTTATAGCAATAGTAGTAAATGACATTTATTGAACATTCACTGGTTGCAGTTTCCTGTACTAAGCCCTTGAGCAGAAAGAGAGCTAAGTAAAGAGTTTGGAGGAATGTGATGAAACTGAGATAAACAAAATATGATGTTTCAGATCAACTGATAAACTAAATGTAAAGCAATCACTGAAACCAAAATCCGGAGAAGGGAATTTGCAAACTCCTTTTGCTACAAATGGACACTGATCTGAGGACTGGGACATCTTCAGTGTAGCTCCCTTGTAATAGCTCCTTTCATTCATTCATTCATTCAATCATATTTATTAAGCGCTTACTGTGTGCAGAGCTCTGTACTAAGCGTTTGGGAAGTACAAGTTGGCAACATATAGAGATGGTCCGTACCCAACAATGGGCTCACAGTCTAGAAGCAGCGTGGCTTAGTGAAAAGAGCATGGGCTTTGGAGTCAGAGGTCATGGGTTCAAATCCCAGCTCCACCATTTGCCAGCTGTGTGACTTTGGGCGAGTCATTTAACTTCTCCTTGCCTCAGTTACCTCATCTGTAAAATGGGGATTAAGACTGTGAGCCCCCCGTGGGACAACGTGATCACCTTGTAACCTCCCCAGTGCTTAGAACAGGGCTTTGCACATAGTAAGTTCTCAATAAATGCTATCATTATTATTATTATTAGAAGGAGGAGACAGACAACAAAACAAAACATGTGGTCAGGTGTCGTCATCAGAATAAATTGAAGTAAAGCTAGCTACACATCATTGACAAAATGAATACAATAGTAAATATGTACAAGTAAAATAGAGTAATAAATCTGTACAAACATATATACAGGTGCTGTGGGGAGGGGAAGGAGGTAGGGTGGGGGGATGGGGGAGAGGAAAAAGGGGGCTCAGTCTGGGAAGGCCTCCTGGAGGAGGTGAGCTCTCAGTAGGGTTTTGAAGGGAGGAAGAGAGCTAGCTTGGCAGAAGTGTGGAGGGAGGGCATTCCAGGCCAGAGGGAGGATGTGGGTCGGGGGTCAACGGCGGGACAGGCGAGAACGAGGCACAGTGAGGAGGTTAGCGGCAGAGGAGCGGAGGGTGCGGGCTGGGCTGGAGAAGGAGAGAAGGGAGGTGAGGTAGGAGGGCGCGAGGTGATGGACAGCCTTGAAGCTGAGAGTGAGGAGTTTTTGCATGATGCGAAGGTTGACTGGTAGCCACTGGAGATTTTTAAGGAGGGGAGTAACATGCCCAGGCTTTCAGCCTTCTGGCCCCACTTTACCTATCTGCTTTGTTCTCCTGCTATTCCTCAACTTTCTGTCTTTGTTCCTCCCAAGCCTACTTTCTAGCTCTACCTCACTCATGACTCTCTAGCATTTGTCCTTTTTCTTATGCTCTTCCTCCAGCTTGGAACTCCCTCCCTCCCCAATTCACATTTCTCCCCACAGTCAAATCACCCCTAAATCTCTTCCTACAATGCTTTCATAAGTGCTCAATAATTACCACCGATTAACTGCTTACTTGGAGCTGGGTAAGATGCAAGATAATCATGTCGGACATAGCCCTTGTCCCTTAGTGGGCTCACAGTATAAATACGAGAGACAAGAGGTATGTAATTCCCATTTTACAGCTGAAGAAACAGAGGCCCAGAGAAGTTAAGTGACTTGCCTAAGGCAGGCAAGTGGCAGAGATGAGACTAGAACCCAAGTCTCTCATTCCCAGGCCCATACTTTTCCATTAGGCCAATCTGTTTCTAATAACTGAAACCAATAAATCCATGAAGGTGTGGATAGGGGAACCAGAATTGGTCATCAAATCCTGCACCAGGACTACAGGATATCGATTGGAGATTGAAATTGATTGATTTTAAAGAAGGGAATAACTTTTTAACATAAGCCATGAGAAGCACATACGTTTGTATACAGAAAATACAAATAGCTTCAGAAAAGGTTTGGACTACATTGGTTTGGACTAGTACGGACTAGCTTTCCATGACTCCACAGATCAAGGAGTCAGAGTACCTGGGTACTGATCCTGGCTCTGCTACTTGCCTGCTGTGTGACTTTGGGCAAGTCACTTAACTTCCCTGTGCTTTGATTTCTTCTCTCGTAAAATTGGGATTAAATCCTCCTCCCTTCTACTTAGACTATATGCCCAGTGAGGGACAAGAACTGAATCCAACCTGATTACCCCAGTAATTAGTACACTGCTTGGCAAATAGTAAACACTTAACCCTGACAATTATCATATTAGGTGATTAGAGGGAGGGGTTAAAGATATTGAAAGGTATACCTCTAATCATTGAACATGGCAACTAGCCCACTATTCCTCCAATAATTATGGTAGCTCTTAAGCGTTTACTATGTACCAGACACCATACTAAGCCCTGGGGCAAATGCAAATTAATTGGGATGGCCAGAGTCCCTGTCCCACTTGGGGTTCACAGTCTAAGTAGGAGGGAGAATGGGTATTGAATCTCCATTTTACAGGTGAGGGATTTGAGACATAGTGAAGTTCCGTGATTTTCCCAAGGTCATGCAGCAGACAAGTGACAGATCTAGGATTAGAACCCAGGTCTTCTGACTCTCAGGCCCGTTTTCCTTTCACTACACCACACTACTTCTCCGATCATTCTTCAGTGCTACCATCAGAGACAGAAGTTTTTGTGTTTTAAAAATGAAGCGGTCTATGCACTCTTTCTTATGCAACACACAAAAGAAGCAGCAGTCTTCCCCCCTTCAGTGTAACCCCAGTGAGAGCACACTCAGTGAGGATGTGCACTCTGTTTACCTAATTAGGAGGTAGAGGGATTTTGAGGTACATAGTTTATCTCCAGCTATACATAGTATCCAGTCCCCATTGTATGAAAAATGTTTACTGAGATAAAATTGATGTAGTGCTTCAGAAATAGAAAGGAATAAAGCAAGTGAAATTTAAAGAATGCTAAATGGTTATCCTGACATGATTGCTCCTTTTCATTCATTCATTCATTCAATCATATTAAGCACTTACTGTGTGCAGAGCACTGTACTAAGGGCTTGGGAAGTACAAGTCAGCAACACATAGAAACAGCCCCTACCCAACAATGGGCTCACAGTCTAGAAGGGGGAGACAGACAACAAAACAAAACATGTAGACAGGTGTCAAAATCGTCAGGACAAATAGAATCAAAGCTATATGCACATCATTAACAAAGTAAATAGAATAGTAAATATGTACAAGTAAAATAAATAGAGTAATAAATCTGTACAAAAATATATACAAGTGCTGTGGGAAGGGGAAGGAGGTAGGGCGGGGGGGATGGGGAGGAGGAGAGAGAAAAGGGGGCTGAGTCTGGGAAGGCCTCCTGGAGGAGGTGAGCTCTCAGTAGGGCTTTGAAGGGAGCAAGAGAGCTAGCTTGGCGGATGTGTGGAGGGAGGGCATTCCAGGCCAGGGGGAGGACGTGGGCCGGGGGTCGACGGCGGGACAGGCAAGACCGAGGTACAGTGAGGAGGTTAGCAGCAAAGGAGTGGAGGGTGCAGGCTGGGCTGTAGAAGGGGAGAAGGGAGGTGAGGTAGGAGGGGGTGAGGTGATGGACAGCCTTGAAGCCGAGAGTGAGGAGTTTTTGCTTGATTCATAGGTTGACAGGCAGCCACTGGAGATTTTTGAGGAGGGGAGTAACATGCCCAGAGCATTTCTGCACAAAGATGATCCGGGCAGCAGAGCGAAGTGTAGACCGAAGTGGGGAGAGACAGGAGGATGAGATCAGAGAGGAGGCTGATGCAGTAATCCAGTCGGGATAGAATGAGAGATTGAACCGGCAAGGTAGCGGTTTGGATGGAGAGGAAAGGGCGGTTCTTGGTGATGTTGTGGAGGTGAGACCGGTAGGTTTTGGTAATGGATTGGATGTGTGGGGTGAACGAGAGAGCGGGGTTGAGGACCCCATCTCCTGTTCATTATTTTCAGATCTCAATGAAACAAATTCACTCAAAGGCTTAATGTAACTTTTCATTAAACTTGTGGGCAGGGAACATGTCTACTAACTCTGCTACATGGTGCTCTCACAAGTGCTTAGTACAGTGTTCTGCACACAGTAAGTGCTCAATAAATATGATTGAATGAATGACTGAATGAATAAGATGACTTAAAGCAACTAAAGGTGTTTTCATGTATTATGATTGTTTTTGTAACCTTCAGAGTGTAGTCAGTAAATAATATTTCATAGGAAATGTGTTTTGGAGAAAGAGTGCATATAAGCGAGCCTAAACAAAAGTTATGCAACTAAAAGGTATCAAGTGTATATATAGGTGACACATTGGTTGGAAATGAAGAAAAGTATTATTGTGTGGAATGCTGGCTTGTGCACATGTAGCTAATCTACAAATCCTCCTTAGTTTGTCTGAATTATAAATAATATTCACATACACAGAGTTTGAGAATGCTGCAGGGCCTCAGGCAGTGTTTTTACTGCGGTTCCCCATTCAAGAGCTGAATCAGTACCTACCCACCTCTGCTGGCAGGGCATCCACTTCAGGACTCCACAGCGCTTAGAACAGTGCCTTGCACATAGTAAGTGCTTAATAAATGCCATCATTATTATTATTATTATTATAAGGGACACATAGTGGGGAAGAGTAAGCTTAGGTATGCCCAGTCCCAGAAACAAGTGTAGATGCTGCAATTGCCAGGAACCTCTCCTCTCCATCCCGCCAGCCTTTTGGGGATACCAAAGGAACAGGTCACATGAAGCCATTGCAGCCTTCTGCTCCCCAGCCAGCAAAATGCAGGCCCAGCACCAAGAATTTTTCTCCGAGTCTTTTGATTCCTGTTGTTCTCACTATTTTGAGGTGAGTAGTCCAACCTAGCAAAGTCACTCTCTCCTCTCACCTCCCCGGGAAACCTGCCCTCTGCAGCATCCTTCCATCATTTTTCGCTTCCTCCCATCTTCTGGCCGTGTACCACCTTATGTGGCATCCTTATGCAACATTGAAAGAGGACACTGTGAATTTTAATAAAGAAGCCTTAGTTGACCTCCTCTGGGGCATTCAGGGTACACTTTACCAATGATAAATTTGCGTGGCTCCTTGCAAAGTGATCAGGAAGAACCCACTACTTAGAAACCCTATATTACAAAAATATTGGTAAATACAAGAAAAATTGGTGTTTGATTTCTGTGAATTTAAATTTAATGAGAATCTCAAACAGATTGCAAACTCCTTGTGGTCAGTGATCATATCTACCAACTCCATTGTACTTTCCCAAGCATTTAGTACAGTGCTCTACACAGAGTAAGTGTTCGGTAAATACCACTGTTCGGTAAATACCATTGATTGGTTGATTGTGCGTAAAATAATGATCTTATGATCTCATCTGGATAAATTTAAACTTAATTTACATGCAGCTGAGGTAGTTTGACCAATTCTGAAGATGATATTTTATTTGGTTTTGAGATCCAAATAATTTTTATAAACATGTCATGACTACATATTCCTTTTAGTAACCTCAGTTACAGTTTTGTTGGTTCAGACTGAAGTTATCTCCTGAGATCTACTGAACTGTTCGATTCCTATAAATTTTCCTGGTTGCCTGGTAGGTGACAGCCATTCTTTGGAGAATTTAATCTACCGCAGAAGGTAAAATAACAAAATGAATCTGCTGCTCGCTCTGTCCAGGTATTCACAGCAGGGAAAGCTAAAGTTCCCCACAAGTTCTGAAATGATCTTCTCAGCTTCTGTCTCCCCTTTCTTTTCATCAGAAGTTTTCCACTGGACATGCATAACCTGCAGAAATTGGCCACTGTGTCCCATCAACTGAGAAGAGGGAAGCAAAATCTGATGAGTTTTTAGAACCATAGGTTCTTTGAAATCCATCTTCTGCTAAGTGACATTCATTGACTGATTGGAAGGAACATACTCTGGGACCATGCTCAAAGGCAGCTTCTAATTAGATTCTATCTAATTTTTCTTTGGTGCATTTGGAATCCCACATTTTGTATCTGAAAACTTTTTTTAAGGAATTCCTCCCTCTGAGCCCTATGCTTTCCCTTTTACACCTTGGTTTGGAAAGAGTATTTCAACGGAGTGAATCCACTCCATTTATCTCTCTTCTTCTATTGAAAGCTATCCCTGCAGGATTGTTCAGGTATTTGTCCTTCGGATTTATTCTAAACCGGTTCCAGGACTTGCAGTAATAATAGCTTCCAGGGAGTTCTTACATCTTAAATAGGTATTAAAATCAGCCATAAGCAAGCTACTATTTGTTTCAACTGAAAAGTGTAAACTTATTTTACGGTGCTAAAAAGAGCTCTGAATTGCTCACTCTCATTTTAGCATGGTGGGAAGTTTGGGAACCCCATTCCCAGTGTACATATATGTGCACGGACATGTACACTCATGCACATTCTGCTTTTTCCCAGAAAAATACTTTAGGGAGTACCTCATCGGGACCAATGGATGAGCCTTAGTCCTGAGACTTCAAGACCAAAAATATGTGCCATATTGATTATAGTGCTAGAGGCTTGCACAGCAGCACTCACACTTTCTTGTCTCTGCCAGTCATGTTTCCTCTGGGACACAGAATTCAGTGAGCTAGATGGTGCGTAGGAGTGTGACATATTGAAAAGGGAAAGTAGCCTTCATCCATGTTAGCTACAGGCAAAACCAGGAGTGTCTCAGAAGCCTCTCAAAATGACCTCAAGACCTACTTAAGCTTGACAAGAACGCCTAGATGTACAGGTTTCTCCCCCATGGTTCAAGAACAACAACAGCAACACTAATAATAATGATAGTGGTATTTAAGTGCTTATTATGTATCAAGCACTGTACTAAGCTCTGGGCTAGATGCAAGATAATCAGGTCCCCACACAGTCTATGTAGGAGGGAGAGCAGGTATTGAATTCCTATTTTGCAGATGAGGGAACTGAGGCACAGAGAAGTCACACAGCCGACAAGTCACACAGCAGACAAGTGATGGAACCGGGATTAGTACCCAGATCCTTCTGACGCCCAGGCCCATGTTCTTTCCACTAGGCCATGCTGCTTCTCATATTTCGTTTCCCAGCTATGCGGGTGAAATCATTTTCAGTCCCACAGTTTTGAGGCCGGAATCCTAGCTTTACTCATCCCGGGCCTCTGGAAAGTCTGAGTATCACTAGAACATGCAAGGTTATTGGGGTCTTTTTGATCTGTGCACTCTCCAAAGTCTGCTGCCAGTCTCAATCAGCCCATCAGTGGTAGTTATTGAGCACTTACTGTGTGCAGAGCACTGTACTAAGCACTTGGAAAAGTAAAATACAATTGAGTTGGTAGGTATGGTCCCTGCCCATAAAGAGTTTACAGTCTAGAGTCTCATTCAATCCTCAATCGGTGGTATTTATTGAACACTTACTGTGTGCAGAGCACTGTACTAAGCACTTTGTAAAGTATGATACACTGTATTTGCCTTGTTGTCCCAGCAAAAATTCCCATCTGCATTTCTCCGTAGTGCTCCATGTGAAAAGTTGGCAGCCATGCCTAGATACGGAGAAAATTTCATTCTGGACTTGACACTAAGCATTATTTATCAATCAGTGGTATTTATTGAACACTTAGTGTGTGCAGAGCACTGTAGTTAGCACTTGGGAGAATACAACAATTAATTGGGGATGGCTTCCCTGGGAAGAAAAACAGAGAGGGGATTTACCCTTCTTGTTATCTAATCCTGGGTCTCGGTCCTGAGGAGAGCATTTTCTGTTTCCCTTTTATAGGCTGACCCACCCCTCGTAATTGTTCCCCTTCCTCCTCTGCTATGTGAGAACATACGATAAAGCCAGGGTGAACGTGGAAAACTTCACACTCTTCTCCGTGTGAGCAAGGTGGCAAAGCTCCCACTGAAAGCCATTTTTTTAGAACCCATTTTCCCCTCTCTACCATTTTGAAATTCATCCTTAAATAATAATAGGTAAGCATCTAAAATGATCAGTGCTTGTTCTTGGGCTCAGTGTGAGACAGAGCAAATGTCAAGAGTCTTTTATAGATGGCTTTTTTATGACTGTGAAATTAGCCCTTCCATCTGCAAAATTGAGAGAATATTGGCATTACCAAAAGTTTCTTTTGCCTCATTGCAGCAATTAGCTACGCCAGAGTAAATAGACAGCAGATCTGAGTTAAGAGGTTTGGAAGCCAAATTTTAGTTTGATAAAAATGGTTATTGCTTTTCATTGGACTAGGTGATGCTATTTTAAAAAAGCACACACATTTGGCTTCTTCATCTCTTAATTTTCTTGCAAACCCACATTCATGCTACCTTGGGCTATGATCTTGTCAGATTTAACAAACTATGCAGTGAGGCGTGCTTGCCCAATGTAGGAATGGGAGATATCCAAGGAAAACCAAGGTGCTCTAGGAAGTTGTATTAGTGACTCAGAAAGAGTAGCGTGTTTGCCTCTGAGTCAGTTCCGACCTAATGCCTCAACATGGTGTTAGGGGAGGCTGTGGTTTTGGGAGGTGCTCTCTTTTGGCTGGAAATGGAAAAATAGAGGTTCTGAGTGCAAGGGCTTATTAAAATTCCCATGGCACCTTTTGTAAATGATGATTATATAAACTCCATTTAAACGAATCCAATTTTATTTGGGTTAACCAGAGTTTTCTTACCTGCCTTCTGTATACATTTGTAAGCAGGCACGTTATTTTTCCTTTTCTGTTCTGCCTTTTTGGTGGTATTATGGTATTTATTAAGTACTTACTGTGTGTAAAGTACTGTATTAGGCACTTGGAAGAGTACAACACAACAGAGTTAGTAGATAAGATCCCGGCCCTCGAGGAGCTTACGCTTTGTACTGTTCCAGCGCTTAGAGCAGTGCTTTGCACATAGTAAGTGCTTAATAAATGCCATTATTATTATTATTATCATTTTACTGCTTAGCTCTCGTCCAGTACATGTGGTGATTTTCAATGTGCAGTTTGGACAATTCCTTGGGATCCTGCAGAATGATACAGTGGGTTCCCACTTGTCATTCTCATTTTTCCTTCTTTAATATTTTCGTATGTATTTGGCACTAAATTATAATGATATTTTGAAGTAGTGTTAAATATGTGGGGTTAAGCAGGTACAAGTTTCTTCTACTGGTAGAAGATAATGTAGGCAACAAAACTAGTGTAGCAGTGTATCTTCTAGTCTATAAAATGGTGGTCCATCTGCACTTGGAATATTGCTGCATTTTAGGAAGGACATGCTAAATCTGGGGAAGGTACTAAGGGCAATGAAAGTGGATCAGGAAAATGAAGTAGCTTGTGTATGAGAATAGATGGAAAAGACTGGGACAGAAGGGCTGAGAGTTGACATGGTTGAAATGCACAAAGTCATGACGGCAACATGGAATTGCTCTTCATTGATCCCTGAACACCAGGATGAGGGAGCACATGTTGAGCTTGTAAGTGCTAGGTTATGTAAAATAAACAAAACAGGAAGCTTTTTCACATAGTGGATTGTGAGCCTACGGAAGTAGTTATCACTAGAAACTGGGTAAGCAGAAAAAAAATCAATAGGCTTGAGAAAGGTTTGGATAAATTCAGTGTTTTTCAGAAGAAAATGTTCTGGGTTTTAAAGGACCTCAAGAAAGATTTAAATAGAATAATTGATGTTCGTTATGTACTGGGTTATTAGAGGAAGACATTGAGGCATTAGAACATCCGTGAGAATGGATATCAAGGAGGGCAATTTTCTCATTGTTCATACAAATGTGCATAGGTGCCACTGTCAAAAAGTACGTCGGTATTATGGGCCATTACTCTCGTTCAGGATTGGTAGTGTTTATCTTCTCAGGTAATGTCTGTGTGTCTAATAATAATAATAATAATAATAATGGCATTTATTAAGTGCTTACTATGTACAAAGCACTGTTCTAAGCGCTGGGGAGGTTACAAGGTGATCAGGTTGTCCCTTGGGGGCTCACAGTCTTAATCCCCATTTTACAGATGAGGGAACTGAGGCCCAGAGAAGTTAAGTGACTTGCCCAAAGTCACACAGCTGACAAGTGGCGGAGCCGGGGTTTGAGCCCAGGACTTCCGACTCCAAAGCCCGTGCTCTTTCCACTGAGCCATGCTGAAACCTTTGCTCCGAACAACCCCTCATAATTGAATTTACGTGGTCTTCAATCAGTTGATCAGATTTATCAAGTACTTAAAGAGTGTTAGCGCTGTACTCAGTACTTGAGATAATACAACTGCAGAAAGACAACATGATTCTTGTCCTCAAGGAGTTTACAGTCTAAGGGGGAGAATAGATAGATAAAAATTGTTTACAGATTGTGAAGCCAGAGGGAGAACAAGTATAAAGCAAAGCAGTATGAGTACGTCAGTATGAATACGTCAGGGTGAAACCACTGAAAAAGGAATCAAATTAACTGCTGAAAATAGGATTTAAGTCCAAATTGCTAAGGGTAGGTATAGTCTGATATAACGCAAGTATTGTCACCTAATCAGGGAAGGCTTCCTAGAGGAGGTTTTTTTATTTCTACAGGAAGATTTTACATATGGGGAGAGTTGTAGTCTGTTAGATTTGGGGTTGAAAGAAATTCCAGACTTTATTTACAGCACGTAGAAGAGTTGAAGTGTTGATTAATAGATGTTTCACTTTCATCTTCACTTGTTAAATTCTACACTCACCCTTTCTTCATTTCTGTATTTATGAATTGGTCGAATTAAAGGCATTAACAGGATGAAATATAGTATTTCATGATACTAAAAAGAAATTTTAAACTTTGTCACTAAACAAAGTACAATAGACTATAAACAGGCTTTCTATTCATAAAGGTATAAATAGAAAGACACTAAAACGGCTGGTTAAGGATTTGTAAGACCAGACGTCATAAATAAAGCTTTTAAGTAATTTGAGAACAAGGCCTGTGCAAGTTAGTGCAAAAACCAAAGACTCTTTTCTTAGTAGATTTTGTTTCAGAAACATTTGGTTTCTAAACCTCTAACTTAAAAAAAAAAAGAAGACGGTTAGACCGCATCCAGTAATGTACTTATAGGTTTAGGATGAGGAGCAGACTCAAGGAGACAGGGGGTGTAGAAGATGAGTGAAGTGTCTTGTGCATAAATTACTTTCCCTAAAGCCAGAAAGGGCACATAGCCCTCAGCTACTTATTCTTACAGTTATGGGGACTTGCTTAGTAGCTGCCTCTCAAAAATTGGTTCACACAGTGCTTGGCACTCTGCCCGTTGTTCACAGTGGCACCAGTCTGATCATTGTAATATTAACCTTAGGAAAACTACTTCGTAGAAATAGCTTCTTTCCAGAACAAGACTGGGTTCTTCCATACCTCCCCCATTACTCTTCTCTTCCAAAGTAAAACAAAAAGGGAGAATCATCTAGCCATCAGTCCATTTCGTTGATTGAGCGAGTGAACATATGAATGATTTTGCTAAAGTCCTACTCCCTGTAGAGAGCAGTGGAAGGAAGAACTTGGCCTAAGGCCTCCAGTTGGGCCAGCCTGTTGCTCCAGCGCTTTGAGACCTTGGGACGCCACTGTCTATAAACCATAGCAGCAGCACCACAGCTAGAAGGAGTCAACAGAAGCTCTTCTGTCCTCTCCGATGCATTGGCTTGTCCTCTGGACTTTCACGAGGAGGACAGAATATTTAGTTTCAGGACTCACCAACCACTGCTCTATGACAAGCTCCTCAATGTTCTGACAATTTTGTTGTACTGGGAGGCAGCTGTGATTTTCACGTTGGCAAACAGTTGTAGAAAATGGAGAACAGAGGAGGGAGACGAACTCGGGTCATAAAATTTCTAGGTGTTCAGTGCTAATAGTAGCTTAAAATATATGGATTCTATCCAGGTTTATGTGTCTGAGCCATCGCTACCCCAAGAAATCTGAGCAGATGGTGATCATACAGGGTGTCAATGGGCTTCTGAGACCCTAGTGCTCAAGAGCCTCTGTTGGTCTAAGGCACCAAGTCAAGCTGGCTTCCCCATTTCTGAGCTTTTCCTTGCCTCTATTGTAAAGCAGAAATTCCATACTATTGGTGAACAGATTCCTCATTAAGCCGCCTTACTTTTATCCTAGGAGCCCCTTTCTTCCATTCTCTAAAATTAATCTCCGAACCAAACCTGCCACATAGAAATATACACAGATGGAATCATAAAGTCAGGCCAGAATCTGGAAGGTTATTTAGCATTCATGAGTATCTATATCTAGATATAGATATAAATAGATATCTTTATCTGGATATAGAAATAGAAGAAAAACAAATAGCTGCCTACTCTTTTTGTAGAAGAACTTAACTGCCTTCTGATCATCTGTACTGTGAGCTTGTTGTAGACAGGAAACATGTCTACCAACTCCATTGTGTTAGACTTTCCCAAGCGCTTAGTAGAGTGTTCTGAACACAGTAAGTGCTCAGTAAATACCATTGCTGATGATGTTGGTTTTGATTTTTCCTTACAATTCTGCCATAATACGTGTTTCCAATGCACATTTGGCCAGAATATTGTTTTCATATTGGGGAAAGATCATGAACCTGTTTCAGTAGAGTGTGTCGTGGTGTTGGAAGTAACAATTTGTACACTGTAAGTGGTGCTAGAATCCTATTTCCCTTAACTCAGGTGTTTGCCAAGAATGCATAGAGAAGTTGAATGTGTACCATTTCTGCTTTTGTCTGTGAAGACTCACTTTATATCCATGGCAATTTTGAGCTGATAGTTTATCCTATTATCTACTCTAAACAAGACTGTAAGCTCGCTGTGGGCTGAGAATGTGTCTGTTCATTGTTATATTGTACTTTCCCAAGTGCTTAGTACAGTTCTCTGCACACAGTCAGCACTCAAGAAATTTGATTGAATGTATCTTGGGTATTTCTCTGGTGATTGAAATGTTTAGATTAACTGTAGTATGCATATTCTTTTCCTACACATGCTAATTACTTCTGCTGTTCTATTTCAGGGTATCTTGAAGATAGTTTTGTAAAATCTGGAGTCTTCAATGTGGCAGAACTTGTGAGAGTGTCCAGAAGTAAGTCCTAAATCTTATTTTTTTGATTCATCAAATGACTGAAAATTTTCTCACAATGTCAATTTTTGAAAATAGTTTTCATAGTGAACATACATTTTACACTCATTTCTTTGGGCATATTAGAGTCTTTGGATATAAAAAAAGTCATTAGCATATTCTGCTGAGATTCTGTGGTTAATCCATTCATCCTTCCTTTCTAAAATGATTATGATGAAATCACTATACTTGGTGCAACCAATTTCCCTTTTGGATAAACATCTGATTTGCCCTTAAATGATGAGCAGTTGATATTAATTAATTTTAGTACATTTTTCAGTCTCAGGGCTTTAACAGATTTTTTTCATGGGAAGTATGGCTAGTGCATTTTATATTGCTATGACACTATTTTAAACTTGCTTTTTGGTGGTTGAAAGTGTACAGGATATCTCCTAGGACTTGAAGAGTAGAGAGGATTTCAGGAGTAAACTTGTTTTATAGAATGCTCTTAGTAATAAATAGGAAGTCTTATTAGTTCCACAAAAAGTCAGATTAAAAAAATAAAAAAATAAAAAAAATCTTTGACCAATCAATTGTATTTATTGAACACTTCCTGTGTGAGCACTTGGGAAAGAACAGTATAATAGAGTTGGTAGACATAGACTGTGAGCCCACTGTTGGGTAGGGACCGTCCCTATATGTTGCCAACTTGTACTTCCCAAGCACTTAGTACAGTGCTCTGCACACAGTAAGCGCTCAATAAATACGATTGATTGATTGATAACTGGACTGCCTTTCTTGTTAGGATGGACCCACTTGGCTTATGGTGGTTCACAAGAAAATTGAATGACCATTTCCTGAAATATAGGTCCATTGAATCCCCTAGCTTATATGAAAGCTCTTATACTAGTCCTGGACTACCTTCAAGGCAGTTGCCCAATGTGGCCCTCTTTAGCAATTTCTCTCTTCCACATAATTTCTAATAATAACAATAGTAATTATAATTGTGATGTTTAAGCACTTATATGGGCCAAACACTGTACTAAGCACTGGGATTAATAGAATTTGATCAGGCACAGACCCTGCTCCATGTGGAGCTCAGAGTCAAAGTCGGAAGGAGACAGGTTTTATAGATTTTATAGATGAGCAAACTGAGGCACAGATAATTACATGACTTGCCCAAGACCACCCAGCAGACAAGTGGTGGAGCTGGGATTAAAACCCATATCCCATGTTTATTAAGGTAACCATTCCCTTTCCCCTAAGTACAATCGGAATTTTAGGATTGAGGTCACTTTGTACCCTACCTTAAAGTCCTTTAAATGGGGGAAATATGCTTTCTCCATGCAAACATACCCCAACAATGATAAATACTAATGAAAGAGATTTACTCGGTGATGATTTGGAGTGAATCATTAAAATGGTACCAAAATTTGACATTCTGATCATTATGGAAGACTTCTTTGCAAGTGATGTCCCCAGCCGCCTTCCCACCTGCTGTCTTTAAAATTTCTCACATACTTGCTTTTAATAATAATAATGGTATTTGTTAAGCACTTACTATGTGCAAAGCACTGTTCTAAGCACTGGGGTTGAAACAAGGTAATCAGGTTGTCCCACATGGGGCTCATAGTCTTAATCCCCACTTTACAGTGAGGTAACTGAGGCACAGAGAAGTTGTGACATGCCCAAAGTCACACAGCTGATAAGTGGCAGAGCCAGGATTAGAACCCACAACCTCTGACTCCTAAACCCAGGCTCTTCCTCCACAGCATCCATGCACCCAGTATCTGCACCCCCAGAGTTTATGCTAGAAAAAGGCTAGTTTTGTAAACTTAAAACCAATATGTTGTAAAGCTGAAATGTTTTAAATCAAGCACTACATGTATACAGTCCCCATATAGTATTGTAGCACTGCTAAAGAGTACAGATCTTGCAGAAATGATGGGAAAATGAGGAACAAGGCTTTGAACATTGAGGATGAGGTCCTACCATAGAAAACCTGCAAAAAGGAGAGGACATGGTCTTCTGCATGAGAAACAGCGTGGCTCAGTGGAAAAGATCATGGGCTTTGGAGTCAAAGGCCAGGGGTTCAAATCCCGCCTCTGCCAATTGTCATCTGTGTGACTTTGGGCAAGTCACTTCTCTTCTCTGTGCCTCAGTTACCTCATCAGTAAAATGGGGATTAAGACTGTGAGCCCCCCGTGGGACAACCTGATCACTTTGTAACCTCCCCAGCGCTTAGAACAGTGCTTTGCACATAGTAAGCACTTAATAAATGCCATCATTATTATTATTATTATTATTATTCTGCAGTCACTACTGCAGTGACCGCAAGGAAAAATGTAAAACCACCTGGATCTGATGGCATTCCTGCAGAAATCTACAAGCTTATGTGGCTGACCAGGCTTTTCCTCATTGTATGGGACACTGGGGAAATACTAACAGGACTTTACAGAGGTCCTCATAATTATCAGCTTCATGAAGAAAGGGAGAGAACTAATTGTGTAAATATTCCACTTATCTCACTGCTCTCTATTGCCAGCTAAATTCTAGCTATAATCTCTCTGGCTAGTGGCCTAAAGAACATCATTTTCCATCCTCCCCCTTTTTTTCAGTGGCATTTGCTAAGCACTTTCTTTCTGCCAAGTACTGTACTACCCATAGGTGTAGATACAAGATAACCCGGTTGGACACAGCTCATGTCCCACATGGAGCTCATAGTCTCAATATCGATTTTACAGATGAGGTAACTGAGGCACAGAGAAGTTAAGTGACTTGCCCAAGTTTGGTTTTGTTCTCTGTCTCCCCCTTCTAGACTGTGAGCCCACTGTTGGGTAGGGACCGTCTCTATATGTTGCCAACTTGTACTTCCCAAGCGCTTAGTACAGTGCTGTGCACAAAGTAAGCGCTCAATAAATACGATTGAATGAACGAATGAATGAAAGAGAAGTGGCAGAACTAAGATTAGACCCCAGGTCCTTCTAACTCCCAGACCTGTGCTCTATCCACTATACTACACTGTTTTTCACAGCTTCTCTTTCTGAATCACAAAGAGGCTCCGGACTAAAATTTAGCAGAGCTTCCCTATCTTTGCTGCACGGTAACCAGGAGAAATTTGAGGAGTGATATCAAGACCTAAAGACTGTATTTGTAGATTTTACAAAAGCATCCGACCTCATCAGAAACCTGACTTCTAGCAACTACTAAGCAAATTTGGTTGCCTTGAGAATAAACCCAAGATCCTTAAATTACCCCATGACAGCATGGTTGGTCAAACCTGAGTTAAAGTTGCAGAGCCTAGGGACAGTACTTTTCAATATATTCTATTTTGCCATGTTTGAGAATGTAACAAAGGACCTAGAAATGGGTATTAGAATGTGATTGATACACTGGATAATTATTTCAATTCAGCATACAATGAACAACACCTAAAAACTTGGAGACAGTCATCCAGGAAATGCTAATACTAATTACCGTGCTCTTGAAGCGAGGACACAAGACATGTAGATGATTACAAATCACTTCACAGTTGGCACAAGCACTGTCTACCGAAAATAAGCCTGAAAAAAAAAAGTACCCTCTCTTATACTTGGGAAACCCTAAGCACAAGAAAACATTTTTATGAGCAACATAGAACTTAATGCGGTTGCCAAATTCTACTATTGTAAATGACTGGACATCGAGATCTGCTACATGACCCCCCTACCCCCCACATTTCTCTACTACCTGCCAGGTATGTAATAATAATAATAGCATTTATTAAGCGCTTACTATGTGCAAAGCACTGTTCTAAGCGCTGGGGAAGTTACAAGGCGATCAGGTTGTCCCTTAGGGGGCTCACAGTCTTAATCCCCATTTTACAGATGAGGTAACTGAGGCCCAGAGAAGTTAAGTGACTTGCCCAAAGTCACACAGCTGATAAGTGGTGGAGCCGGGATTTGAACCCATGACCTCTGACTCCAAAGCCCAGGCTCTTTCCACTGAGCCAATCTGCTTCTCCATGCTTCTCCATGTACTCAAAAACACTTATAGCACTTTGTGCATACCCCATTATTTCAGCACTCACTTATCTACACATTCGCTTTCCTTCTTCCTCCTATAGGTAAATTATTTTAGTGTCTATCTCCCCACTATACTGTAAGTACCTTGAAGGCAGAGATGATATCCATTACCTTTATTTCTCAAGCGTTTAGTACATGCTCTGCACACAGAAGGAGCTCAATAAATATTATTGATTGATTGGAGCCACAGTCAGCTTTTCAAATAAATTATATAGCCCCATTTACTAGCACATAGTAAGTGCTTAACAAATACCATTATTATTATCATTGTTATCATCATCATAATTTACTAGCTCTGCTCTACTTCAAGTGGCAAGACATAATTACCAACACTGAGGTATTGGAATGAAGCCTATGGACCAGTACCACAGTAAAGCTCAACACAATCAATCAATCAATCGTATTTATTGAGCGCTTACTGTGTGCAGAGCACTGTACTAAGCGCTTGGGAAGTACAAGTTGGCAACATATAGAGACAGTCCCTACCCAACAGTGGGCTCACACAACACAGTTTTCCATGGTGGGCCGTGTGTGAAGAGTGGATAATAACAGAATACCTAAGCAACTCTTGTATGGCAGCATATGCACAATGTTCGCATAAAAGGAAGACAAGACAAATGTTTTAAATATATAATAAAACAGTCTCAAGGACTAGGACACTGAGGTATTGGAATGAAGCCTACTGACCACAGTAAAGCTCAACACAACACAGTTTTCCATGGTGGGCCGTGTGTGAAGAGTGGATAATAACAGAATACTTAAGCAGCTCTTGTATGGCAGCATATGCACAATGTTCGCATAAAAGGAAGACAAGACAAATGTTTTAAATATATAATAAAACAGTCTCAAGGACTAGGATATAGCCCTTGATGTTTTAGATATGAGCAATAATAATAATAATATTGGCATTTATTAAGCACTTACTATGTGCAAAGTACTGTTCTAAGCACTGGGGAGGTTACAAGGTGATCAGGTTGTCCCACAGGGGGCTCACAGTCTTAATCCCCATTTTACAGATGAGGTAACTGAGGCACAGAGAAGTTAAGTGACTTGCCCAAAGTCACACAGCTGATAATTGGCGGAGCTGGGATTTGAACGCATGACCTCTGACTCCAAAGCCCGTGCTCTAGCAATAGCTAGACAAGTCTGGTGAATAGCAATCAGGAATGAGGGTGTTGCTCTTTCTTGAAAAGATACTATTGGAACATCAAGATGGAAGGGTGGGTAAAAATTGGGAAGAAGAAAATTATCAGGGCTTCCTGGAGAAAGAAGGTAGGATTTCAAGAGGGTTTGGAGATGGGTAAAACTGTTGTCTGGAGGATGTGAAAGAAGGGGGCATGAGTAAGGGGCTGGGAAAGTAGAATTCATTCAGTCGTATTTATTGAGTGCTTACTGTGTGCAGAGCACTGTACTAAGCACTTGGGAGAGTACCGTATAACAATAAACAGACACGTTCTCAGCCCACAGTGAGTTCCAGTCCAGAGGGAGTGAGCTGAGTTGCAGTGAGTAGGAGTAGGGAGTGCAGTGAATAAGTAGGCAGGGAGAGATGTAGCATATCGTGAAGGTTTTTTTTTTTCTGTAGCCACTATGCCTCTCACCTCAGTGAAACATGTACAGGCATACCCCGGGGGCTTACTTACACCCCACAGTACAAAAAAGTTCAGGTATACATTATGCACTGATTGCTAAAGTACCTCAAAATCCATAGACTCTGCCCCTGAATTTACCTCCAGTCACAGCTGTTAAACCAATTTTCTTCCCACCCTGTCTTCCCTTGTATTGCTCCATTTCCACTCTCTCCGTTCCAAGCAGTTTTCTTCCCCTTCAGGTCCTAAACTCATTGCCACTCTCACCTGAATCTCCCTGGATCCTTGCTAAAGCCCCATCTCCCACTGCCAGCAAACTTAATATGGCTAAAACTGAACTTCTTATCTTCTCACCCAAACCCTGTCCTCCCACTCATTTTCCCATCACTATTGATGGCACCACTATCCTTCCTGTCTCACAAGCCCGTAACCTTGGTATTATCCTTGACTTCTTTCTGCCATTCAACCCACATATTCAAGCCATCAGTAAATCCCGTCGGTTCTACCTTCTCAATACCGCTGACATCCTCCCCTTCCTCTCCATCCAAACTACTACCACATTAATACAAGCACTTATCCTATCTGGCCTTGATTATTACATCAGCCTCCTTGCTGACCTCCCTGCCTCCTGTCTCTCCCCACTCCAGTCCATACTCCACTCTGCTGCCTGGATCATTTTCCTTCAAAAACATTCGGATCATGTTTCCCCACTCCTCAAGAAACTCCAGCGGTTTCCCATTGACCTCCACATCAAACAAAGAATCCTCACCATTGGCTGTAAAGCACTCAATCACCTCGCCTCCTCCTTAGGAGAAGCAACAGGTGTAGTGGATAGAGCATGGGCCCGAGCGTCAGAAGCATGGTTTCTAATCCCAGCTCTGCCACTTGTCTGCTGTGTGATATTGGGTGAGTCACTTCACTTCTCTGGGCCTCAGTTCCCTCATCTGTAAAATGGGGGTTAAGACTGTGAGCCCCATGTGGGACAGGACTGTCCAACCCCATTTGCTTGTATCCACCCCAGCACTTAGTAGAATGCATGGCGCATAGCAAGCACTTAACAAATACCGTAATTATCATTATAATTATTATTATCTCACCTCCCTACTCTCCTACGACAACCCAGCCCACACACTTTGTTCCTCAAATGCTCACCTTCTCACTGTAGCTTGATTTCATCTATCTTGCTGCCGATCTCTTGCCCACATCCTGCCTCCATTCTGGAATGCCTTCCCTCCTCATATCAGACAGTTAATTGCTCTCCCCCACTTCAAAACCTTGTTGAAGGCACATCTCTTCCAAGAAGCCTTCCCTGCCTATGTCCTCCTGTCCTCTTCTCCCACTCCATTCTGCATCATCCTTACTTGCTCCCTTCATTCATCCTCTCTCCCAGCCCCAAAGCATAAACATATATATAAATATATATATCTGTAATTTATTTATTTATGTATATTACTGTCTGTCTCCACCAGGGAATCTGTTTGTTGTTGTACTCTCCCAAGTGTTTAGTAGAGTGCTTTGCACTCAGTAAGTGCTCAATAAATATGATTGAATGAATACCAGAGGCCCTCCTTGGCCCCCTCCAGATGGAGTGGATACTGGCCTGTCTCCTTTCACTCAATGGCAGGCAGCTGATCTGAGTACTCTCCCAAGCACTTAGAACAGTGCTCTGCACATAGTAAGTGCTCAATAAACACCATAAATTGGTTGGTTCTATCCAGCTGTGATCTTTCCCTCTGTTCTCTAACATTTTCAGTCGTCTGCCTTCCACATGTATCTAGCTCTAACTCCTCAGAACCATTTCCCAAGGGGTTCTGGCTGCTGTGAATTCTCCTGAACCCTTGAGTCATCCAGAACGCCAGTCCGGTGCAGCTGGCTGACATCCCCTTGCTCCCTCCCCACCCAACTAGGGAGCTACCACCTCCGTTATTGGTGATGGCTTCTGGACTGAACCTTGCCTAGTGCAGGGAGAACAGAGAGGCATTCGATATGTATGTAGCAAGGAAGGCTTGACCCAGTCAAAGAGCATGAAGAAGACCCCAGAACCAGCAGATGAGGCTTAGGAAGGGGATGTGTGCCCAAGGTGACACAGGTACAGAGCTCCTGGAAGCTGGAAACGGGAGGTCAACTCAAGCGGGCCCTCGGGCAGCGGCTTCTGAGAGGATGAATCTTGGGCCCGCACTGGGGGATAGAAGGGTACAAATGGCGTAGAGAAGCAAAGTAGGCAGATCCAATCTGCTGTGTCTCCTATTTGGGGCAAGGAGCTGGGGTCATGACCAAGGCTTCTGACCACATGACATTTTCCTGTTCTCCTCCTGCTGCCAATGACAGTAACACACAGCTTGAGCAGTTGCTGCCCAAGTTCCTAGTTTACCAAAATAAAGAAAAATACTAGGTGGGCTGGACTATGTTTGGAGTTCACAGCAGTAAAGAAAATCCTAGAACTCTTGGAGGGGAAGGGGCAAGTGGAGGGTTGAGCTGCAGTGTCATTTTCATTTGCCTATATTATGGCTGGTAGTTAATGTTGGAGAACCTAACAAATTACACGTGAGTCTGTGGGAAAATGTGCCGTCAGATAATAATAATCATAATAATGACATTTGTTAAGCGCTTGCTATGCGCAAGGCACTGCTCTAAGCCCATAAGGTGATCAGGTTGTCCCACGTGGGGCTCACAGTCTTAATCCACATTTTACAGATGAGGTAACTGAGGCTCAGAGAAGTTAAGTGACTTGCTCAAAGTCACACAGCTGATGAGAAGCAGCGTGGCTCAGTGGAAAGAGCACGGGCTTTGGAGTCAGAGGTCATGGATTCAAATCTTGGCTCCGTCACTTATCAGCTGTGTGACTTTGGGCAAGTCACTTAACTTCTGCGGGCCTCAGTTACCTCATCTGTAAAATGGGGATTAAGACTGTGAGCCCCCCGTGGGACAACCTGATCACCTTGTAACCTCCCCAGCGCTTAGAACAGTGCTTTGCACATAGTAAGTGCTTAATAAATGCCATCATTCTCTGTGCGTCAGTTACCTCATCTGTAAAATAGGGACTAAGACTGTGAGCCCCATGTGGGGATACCTGATCACCTTGTATCCTCCCCAACGCTTAGAACAGTGCTTTGAACATAGGAAGCGCTTAACAAATGCCATTATTATTATTATTATTATTATTATTATTATTATTATTAAGTGGTGGAGCCGGGAGACATCCATTCCCAATACATCTGCAAGTTCAACAACATATTACAGGCATATTCCGGATATACCTGTATATCTCTTCCCATCCCTTCCATATCTGGGGTTGAATTGATCTACACATAGGAAGCACTCAATGATTACCATTGATTGATTAGTAGTAGGTGTAACTAATGAATGTTCCAAAGTTATTAATTTAGTTTAGGATTTTGGATATTATCTCAAAGCTTTCTGAAATCAAATTCATACTAGTTTCCACCCCAGAGTGCTCACATTTTTTAACCTGTAAACCATCTGCTATCAGAAAGAAAGTTCATTTTCCTGAACTGCCTCATGAGTTACACCCAGTGAAGTGCTAATAATAAACCTAATTGCATATGTTCACCGTGGGATTTCTTACCTTGTATGCGTTAACTGCCAGTGTACCTTAAGCCACAACAAATAATACTGTACTTTAGCTGTCGAAAGAATTCAAACCTTGAGACATACTATTGCAGAGCATACAATTATTCTTGAAGCATAAAAGAAGACTAAAGTATTCCACAGAGAAAACAATAGGTGTATTGCTGTCTGAAGGCAGATGCAACTTTAGTTATTACTACGCTACATGTGCCTTTTTTTGTTGGGGATTTTTAAGTGGAAAATGAAGGATGTTCAGTATAAATTCATTTTATATTATTCTTCTCTTCACTCTCTGACCCTGTGAGCTTCCTATGAGAAGAGAATTCAGAGTTTTTTTTTAAATTTTAAAGATAATGCCAGTTTGCCTGTGGTCAATAATAACGTAACGAGAATATATTAAAAACAAAAAAATCCCTTCCACATCCCTAAGAGCTTGTGCAGTATTTTTTAAAAAGGTAACCTAATTGTATTTGTTTATTGAATTTTGTTTCAAAATATATGGTCCTTTTTCCTCATCTTGCAAATAATCATTCATTCAATCGTATTTACTGTGTGCAGAGCACTGTACTAAGCGCTGGGGAAGTACAAGTTGGCAACAGATAGAGACGGTCCCTACCCAACAACGGGCTCACGGTCTAGAAGGGGGAAACAGACAGTAAAACAAAACATGTGGACAGGTGTCAAGTCATCACAATAAATAGAAATAAACCTAGATGCATATCATTAACAAAATAAATAGAATAGTAAATATGTATAAGTAAAAGAAATAGAGCAATAAATCTGTACAAACATATATACAGGGGTTGTGGGGAGGGGAAGGGGGTAGGGTGGGGGGGATGGGGAGGAGGAGAGGAAAAAGGGGGCTCAGTCTGGGAAGGCCTCCTGGAGGAGGTGAGCTCTCAGTAGGGCTTTGAAGGGAGGAAGAGAGCTAGCTTGGCGGATGTGCGGAGGGAGGGCATTCCAGGCCAGGGGGAAGAAGTGCAATCTGAGCTCTAGATTATTTACCAGAAAGTAGTAAAAGAAAGTTAATTCAGTACATTGTGTTACTATTGTATTTCCTTGAAAAAGGCGGGTTATTGAAACGATTATTATAGGCTAATAATAGTACATAGAATCACTCCTGCAATGACATGAAATTTTTTAGTGTGCAATCTGAATAGAATGCAAAAGATGAATAGAGGAACGTAGTGGTGTAACACAGCCATGAATTCTCCATAACGTGATGTGGCTTTGCAAAGCGATACTTCCAAGTAGAGTGGCATTGTGAGTCCGTATTTGAAACATTGTGTCAGTTTATTAGCATTGTCTAGTGAACTCATTGTAAATACTTAAAGTTCACCAAACCATATGTTTCCTGGAAACAGCAAACTTTAAACTGTTAAATGCTAAGGAACTGGTGCAGTGTTTATGATCCAGAAAGCAAATGTTTTAGAAGCAGGAGCCCAGAGGTTGTTGATCCCCTCTGTGTACTGTGTCAAATGTTTCCTAATCATCTTTCCCCTAATCTCTTATTTACCTTTGAAACAGTGCTTGATTTTGGTTAACATGTTTTTTTCCCCCAGATACAGCTATCATATTGTTGTAGGAATGGCTGTACTTGCAAAGCAGCTCTATATGTTTATCAAGATAAGATACTAGATTCAGATGTCATTTCTAAAACTTATTTATGTTTTTCTATTCAGCACCTATAACCCAGGGAACTGGGGTGAACTTCCCAATTGGAGAGATTCCGAGCCAGCCATATTATCATGACATGAACTCTGGTGTAAATTTACAGAGGTCCCTGTCCTCTCCACCAAGCAGGTAACTGCATTAAGAAAAGGTCTTGTCTGTAGGGATTCATTTTTTGGTTTTGGTGTCCTTTTTAGCATGCCAGCAATGTCTAAAAGAGAATACTGTTGGAGAATGTTTGTTGATCCGGATAGAAGTTTTTAATCTTGACTTAACGAAGAGTTTTCAAAAATGAGTATAGCCACAAGTTTCTCTGCCGCTGGCTGAAGAAGACCGTCGTTTTTATGATTGGGACGTGATGAAAAACTGGAAGCTCCGGCATAATGAAAAAAGAGCCCTTTATAGTCTTGCAGGTATAATTGTGATCACCTTCAAGGTGACGGGTAGTCGACCAACCCTTATGGATTCCTGAGAAACTCAAGGGGAGGTATTGGAAGCTTGCAGGGGGTACATCATGGGAGGCGGGGGAAGAACTGCAAAACTGCTCTAGTCCTTGTGAAGCCTTCCTGGAGCGTAGGAACTATCTAGTCGGGAATGCATCCTTAATAGCAGGTGTGTTACATTTCACTGAGTCCTATGTTCTAGCTGAGCAGAAGATCGGTGTTTGGATTTAATGGTCAAAGGATAGGTAGTTATCTCATTCAAGCTAGAATTCTAGTGGCATAATCCATATTTGACTCGTGCTTTTTCTCTGTTATTCACTGCTATTGTAAGTAGTCTAGAAAAGTCTTAAAATAGTTACCACAAATTTTATGTTGGCATTTAAGTAATGAATAGTGTACATACCGAAAAACGTCTAATACTATTATATGTGACCTGAAAATGTACAGTGATCTCAGGAGGCTTTGAAGAGACCTGAGACAAAGAATGGTTCCTTTTTTTCTTATTCTTTTTTTAGTTCTAGAACTACAGTATCAGAAATGTTCATTATTTACATACCCTCACCCACCCAATATTCCTTTAACAACTGCTGTATTTTGACAGCAAAAGACCCAAAACGATCTCCATAGATGAAAATATGGAGCCAAGCCCTACAGGAGACTTTTATCCATCTCCAAATTCACCAGCTCCTGGCAGTCGGACATGGCATGAAAGAGATCAAGGTGAGTAATATGCAGATGATTTTATACTGAAGTGTTGGTGACAATAATCAACTAGCGTTCATTTAGCACAGACAAGGCACAACTGTTTTATGGCTAGCATCTAGAGGCACACTTTAAGAAATGGACACAGTCTCTGCTCCCAAGGAGCTTACAATCTAGTGATGTAGATGAGGTATATATGTTTCAGTGAAGATAAAAAACAACCACCCAAATATCTTCAGCGTTAAATGATGTTGAAATCTGTGAAAGGTTTGGATTACTTTGGTGCTTTCGAAGGGTAAAAATTTGAGAAAATGAACATATTTTCAATGGAAATTTTAAAAATGCACTTGTCAAAGCCTCTTTCTCTAGGTTCTATGATTTAGTCACCTTTTACCCTTTCTCATGACATGGATTGTTACAGATGAAATAGCTATTTAGAATCCAAGTTGTATCATTTTTGTTCCTAACTAAAGAGCCTTTTAAGACAGCTCTAGGAAAAAGATATGGCTTTTAAAAATCAAAACATTGGACTACAACAGTGTTTGTATTTGTCTAAGTCACATTCTTTTGTGTGTGTGAGAGAGACAGTAAAAATAGGGTGTGTCCATATCTTTTCACAATTAAAGAGGGATCATTGACTATGGAAAGTGAACATTTAATCAGGTGAATCTTTCTCTTTTAAAATTCAAATATCAAAGTGCTGGCATTTTCAGCGAAGTTGTCTTTGACTTTGACCTGACACTTCCCCACAAGCAGGGAGAGAATAGGCAGTCATAAATCTGTGGAGTCATGTGGTGGGATGAAGATGAAAATATATACCCCCTCTAAGCTCTCTATGCACCGATAATATGGAGCACTGATGTGCAGGGCTTGCCATCAATGGCACGCAAGAACCTTTAACATTATGTCTTGGATCTGGGGCTTTGGCTTATGCTGATGGCTATTCATCCACCAACATGACAGCTGTAATTTTGCTCTTCTGGACTACTGCAACAATGAGCTGAGAGCTACTTTGGCAGGGACGCAAGGAGTAAGAGAGCAGACCATCCCCTCCAGCCAGTCCCTTAGCCTTCTTCAATCAGAGAATCAAGGAGGTAGCAGGGAGTGTTTGCTCTCCCATCATCATCAATTGTATTTATTGAGCGCTTACTGTGTGCAGAGCACTGTACTAAGCGCTTGGGAAGTACAAGTTGGCAACATATAGAGACAGTCCCTACCCAACAGTGGGCTCACAGTCTAAAAGATGCTCCCATGGCATCTGGGGATGGATTGCTGCAACCCTAGGGTCTGGAGACTGGAGAGTAGGGCTATTACTAATGAAACTATTATTGAAATTTTTAAAAGAATGGAAATGTAAGTCAGGAAGTTATCAGGCGTAGACTTAGGGGACCTTTTCATGATTTCTGGAGGCAACTTCAAAGCTACGCGGTATAGTTTTTGAAATAAAATATGGAGCAGAACGCAGCTACCTGTTCAAGACCCCCTCTTGTTCTACTGGTCAGGTCCTCTTCACATTGCTCATCAACCTTTACACTGAAAATTCCAATTGACTTTTTGGGGAACAGATCTTTCATTGCTCTGACCATTTTTTCTTGGAACTTAGTCTTTTCCACTTTTTTCTTCTTTATTGCTTTCTAAATGTTCGTATTTTTTTCTCATTTGAAACATAATCTTTTGAAACATTTCCTTCTCTTGTTTTCTTGTCGGTTGTTTGTTTTTGTGTGTATTTTCCTTGTTGAGCCTGAAATAGTTTTCCTCCTAAAAAGGGAGCTCCTGATTTCCCCTAAATTTCATTCATTACTTGCTGCTTAATAAAAAGCAGTTTGCATGTGTGATATGTTTACATCAGCTGTGACGTTTTGGGCTCAGATACACTGCAGCAGTTTTAGGTTCCAGATTATTTAGTTTCAGTCACTTTTTCTTCCCAATTGCTTACTGGTTTGGTTTCTTTTAAATGAAGCAGAATCACCTATAATGTTAATTTTTCTCCATACTATGTTTTAATGGGATGATAAAAAAAGGGAGGCCTCCTTAATTTAAAATTTTATGAAGGAATCAAGCACAGAAAACATTTTTAAACAGTGATCATTCAGGTAGCTTTCCTTTTGATTAGATTTTAATAGGAAATTTGGTTAGCTCCATTCATAGCTTGGCAGATCAAATTTTCATCTACTATCTTATGTTATATTTTCAATAACCAAATCTCTAGTTCTGAAATTGGCTCTGGGGTGTGAAAGTATTGCCTGAGTTTTTCTTTTTGCCCAGAAAGTTGAGAATAGTTATGAGGTAGTGGGGGAATGTGATAGTTTTAAGATGTGGAATTTGTCACTGTTCCCTCTTTATTTTTTGTGATAGTTGTTGAAAAACCAGAATGTAGCAATGTTCAGGGCTTATGCAATAATTGTGCCAATACTAAATAATAGGTTAGAAAACAAAAGCAAACTTTGTCACACCACAGTCATAGTAATGTAGTTTAACTATTGGTGTGTTGAAGTTTTTGAAATGTTTGAAATCATCAAAAAGACAGATTGGGTCAAAGTTTAAGGAAGTAGCAATGATCAAGGCCAAGATGTCATTAGTTTTTTACAGTTTTGAGGAGTCAAAGCTCAAGCCTGGAATTTGACTAAGGTAAGGTTGGCAGTTAAGTTCTCTAAAAGGAACATGTAAATGGTCTGAACAGAATATAACCCATCACTCCCACTATTTACCACTTCTCACAAATTGTACCTTTTCTAATTCCCTCTATTATTTTTTTTTAAAAAACTCTAAACTTTGGGTTTGTGCATTCACAGAGCCCCCTGAATCTTGTATTTGCTTGATGAACAGCAACCATATTGTTATAATGAATTTGAAGGGGGCAAATAAATTTGAGAAAAAGAAAGCTAAAATTCTCCCAGTTTATTCCTAGGTAGTCTGGCACTTTGGGAGGATCATCAACACTTTCAGTTGACTTATGGCCATTGAGGGCATTGCTGTAGACATTATATGTGTCTGTACGTTAAGCTGCCTTTATTTGAAGGTGATCCTAATAATGAGATGTCAATGAAAAGACAGCTTCTTGCAGAGTGAGCATGTGAGAATACAGCAGGGCATAATTTCTAGCCCATTATCCAATCAGCGTGATTAGTCCACTCCTGAATAGGGTTATTCAGACACCAAAGATACTGTCAAATGATACTGCTTACTCTTCAGCAACTTGAGAGCCAATTTGGAGCTGTATACTTACGTAGGGCTTTAGTTTACGTGTGGACTGGTTGATGAAATTGGATGTTGCAGACAAACCATCACCATCATTTTGAAAAACAACTCAAGTGCATGTCCTGTTAATGGTGGGATAACAAAGGTCCCATGTGCATAGGTGGCTTGGGATATTGATCTTTCGATTACTGAATAAGCAGTAGTGGAGTTCAGTGATAGTATGGGCATCTGACTGTAGTAGTAGTACTATTAATAGTAGTAGTATTGGCATTTATTGAGCTCACACTGGGCACAATGCACGCTAAGTGCTTGGAAAACTACCACAGAAACAAAGGCATGGTTCCCACCCACAAGGAACTTACTATTTGAGAATGCACTGCTCACTTTGATTGAAAAAAGCCTAGGAAAAGGTACCCTAAAAATTGCCCAGTTCACCAGGCTCAAACCTGGTTCACCAGGACCATGCTGATAAATTTGAATAAGTAAGGGTCAAGACTGTGCATAACTAAAACACACCATCAAGACTCATTATGAGGAAAACAAATTATAGATGAAAATAATACTTGCACCAAAAAACCCCCACCAAAGAACTAACAGTGCCTCATAGCCATACCAGAATGGAGGCCTTCAGAAACCTGCCATGGAACAACATTCAGATCAAGCTAAGAAACACAGTCAACCAATAGTCAAAGCCGAAGATATCTAGAAATATGTTGACCACCACCAAATAAATGATTTTTATTTATCTCTAAATAAATGAGATAAATGGCCCCTTAAATGTTATCATGGCACTGCTAAAGAGTACATATTGAACCACTCTTATCACACACAAAGAGGGAACATTACTCAGTTGGCAAGAATACTCTAATGCCCTTATGAACTTGCCTTCTACCATTGAGGAGGAGGCCCTTCAAAATTCAGAAGGCCAGCCTGTGTGACATGATTTTTAGCAACTCTTTATGAGGAGGTAACTTCCTTCATCAAATCTGTGAAAAAGATGGAAAAGCACGTGGATACGACGATGTTACTCAAGAAATTTACAAGCATAGTATCTAATCCTCAGACCTCTACTAGAACTCTTCCTTAATGTGTGGAAATCCCACAAGACATCAAAGACACTACTCTAATCATCACTTTCAAGAAGAAAGGGGAGAGTGCTGACTGGAAACTAATGTGGAATCTAGGCAGATTCCTGAAGAAAACACTGTAGTCAACTTTGCCCTACATAAATAGTAATGTGGCTTCAGACTTAAAACCAGCACAGCAGACTTGATTTTTGCAGCATGACAGACAAGAATAGTATCAAGAACACCAAGACCCCTATACTGTTTTCTTAGACTTCAAAAAAGCATTCAACATCACCAGTAGATTAGGAATCCTTCAACTTCTAAATAAATGTGGTAGTTCTGAGAAATTCATTCTTAGACTACTCCACAGTGGTATGGATGGGTGAGTCAGACCCTTTCTCCATCACCTCTGGAGTGAGTTAGAGCTATAATAATAATGATGGCATTTGTTAAGCGCTTACAATGTGCAAAGCACTGTTCTAAGCTCTGGGGAGGATAGAAGGTAATCAGGTTGTCCCATGTGGGCTCACAGTTTTAATCCCCATTTTCCAGATGAGGTAGCTGAGACCCAGAGAAGTTACGTGACTTGCCCAAAGTCATACAGCTGACAATTAGCGGAGCCGGGATTTGAACCCATGACCTCTGACTCCCAAGCCCGTGCTCTTTCCACTGAGCCAGGTGGTTGGTCCAGTTCTGTTTAGTTTATTCAATACTTTTGTGCTAGATTGAGGCTACAACTAGGGATTTGGAAGGTGGAATCAGAATATACTTGTGATTCCCTTCCCCCCCAACCCAATTCTTCCAGTTCAAAAGGCTGGTCTTGTCCCATAGCCGCTTTTCTGTGGCTTGGGGGTCCTGAGCAGGGAGAATAAAAGGGAACTGCATGGCAGGGAGGGAACAGATACAACTAGGATGTGTCTAGGTTAAAAAAAAAAATAAAGCTGTATAGGGCAGATTTAGCTACTGCAGGCTACATGAACAGAGGTGAATTTGGGATTATGGGGCATGTGAGAAGTTGGGGACTGCCGGGGAGCCTTCTGGTTAGAGGTTTAAAAGAGCATTGGAGAGGCCGAGATGAGTAGGGATCAATCAATGGTATTTATTGTTTGTTAACTTTGTGCAGAGCACTGTACTAAGTGCTTGGAAAGTACACATTCCCTGCCCATAGGCAGTTTACAGCCTAGCTACAGTCTAGGGATAGGTGGAGGTGAGAAGAGGATGGATGGGGCACTTAAAAAAAATACACAAATAATCAATCAAGCTTAACTGAGCAACAGGTAGGGACTACTACATTTACTTACATTTAGAATTCGTGCAACTAGAAGACACGAGTCTAACTGTTGACTGAAACACTCAAGATTGTTCATTCTAAGGTTTGGAGTCTGCTTTATGCTAAAACCAGTGGAAATAGGCGCTTAAGGTGAGTATGTCATGCAGTGAAAACAGACATATTTTTGAAATGATTCAACCAAGCAAGACCCAGATACCAGGAGGACAGAGAATGACGTGGAAAAGTCAGAAAAACGATAAACAAAAAAAAAACCAAAGAGAAAAATGGAATTTTGTGCAGTCCGAAGAATTTTTCTTCAACATGGTATGTCGGTAGATGGGTCCCATCAAAGTATTTTGTATCACTTCTCCCAGCAAGTCTTCTCCCCTTGTCTTTCATCAGGAGGAATGAAAACAGCCCTTTCCAGGGGAGCATAGACTTTCTTCCCTTACCCACCAATTGTGCTGCACCCCTCAAAAGCCTTACCTCTAGTGCCCTCTCTGAAGCACAAACTCAGGTCAGCTTGGTATGTAGCAATCAGAAATAAGGTGATGGTCATGGAGCAGAGGCCCTAGGAAGGCTCTGATGCCAATAAGCAGAAGTGAAAATAATGTCAAGTACTGTGGGTAAAGAATATATTAGTAGAGAGAGGAAATATCAGTCAGTCAATCAGTGGTATTTATTGTATGCTTACCGAGTTCAGAGCACTGTAACTAAGCACTTAGAAGAATACAGTACAGTAGGGTTAGCAGACCTGATCATTGTCCATGCCTAGACTATATGGAAGAGACTGATGATCACATATTGGTCTATCAGCCACACTTATACACCCTATTAAAATATTTTTTGTCATCAGTAGCACCTTTTAACCCAAAATGACAGTGATCAATATGTAAAGCTACCTACATTGCCACAGTGGACTAACTGGTTCCTTAGTGACCTGAAAATACTACTCATTAAGTATTAATATTGAGTATCTTATATTAGTGCTTCTCCTAAAATGCCTGTCAGTACCAGGTAGTGAATTTATACACAGGGAAAACTGGACTCAATGTAGAGGAAGAACAAGCAGTGTTAATTCAAGAGTTCGATTTCATAGAATATTACATTCTCAAAGGAGGTTAGGATTTTTTAAAAATCCAGTTTACAGGAAAGGAAGCCATATTTTCACTCTGAGAATTTTATTCTGAAAGGAATGTAATAGTAATGCTTGTAATGCTGTATGGAAATCGGTGTGTTGAGCAAAAGTGTAGCTGTCCTTTAAACAGAAAGTGTCACGTTGTAAAAGTTGCTTCCTCTTCTAACATGTTTAATGAAACCAATTTCAAATTCTGTTACAAACATTTTTGAAAATTAGTAGAGAAACTGTCATTCCTTTCTTTTATGAAATAATTTTGTTGCCTTGGTGATTTTTCTTTTATCGAGTTGACTGGAATGATCAGGGAAATTTGTAAAAGCACATGCTATAAAGAGTAAGGATATATGTTTGAGTCTCAGGGGTGAATTAAAAAAAACCAGACATCAATTTTGAAGATCCCTATGACTTTCTAATGCATACAATAAGCCGCTGTGTAAAGGGGACTTAGAAAACAATAAATCAGTGTCATTTCATTGTGGACTGTATTTTATTTTGTTCTTAAGGATTTTAAAAAAACAAATATTTGGGCAGTAAAATGTGACTCAGTTGTAGCTGTTCA
The DNA here is from genome assembly GCF_015852505.1 of Tachyglossus aculeatus. NCBI lineage: Eukaryota > Metazoa > Chordata > Mammalia > Monotremata > Tachyglossidae > Tachyglossus > Tachyglossus aculeatus. The sequence goes on along the minus strand of NC_052098.1, from coordinate 25,027,863 downwards.
TTTTCAAAACTTAAAACTGCTACATTTTACTTTGATTTTAGAGACAACCCTGATGACTTTGAGCCACTGCATCACTGATGTGCATGAATCAGTACTTCACATTTTCCTGATAATTGAATTGGGCCCTACAATTATCATTAGGCTTCTGTGTTTTGGAAATCTTCAGCCAACAAAACCTGTCCACCTAAAATATTTGCTTAGTTTGGGCCAAAACATTTTTTGGGTTTGTGAATTTTGGGGGTACCATCAATTACTTGGGTAGACACAGCCAGTTAGTCATTTGAAAAGATTGGGATCTTGTCTTTTCAATTCACCCCTACATTTAAAAATTTCGTTTTTCTCTTTTATGTTTGGCTTATTTATGACTTTGTCGGTATAGCTTACTGTTTCAGTGTGACTCCTCCGTACTGTCCCTACTCTAGAATTCAGTATCGTAGAGCATTTTAATAAAATTGGTTTTGAAGTATGTGAAGCAAAAAAAAGGGAGACATGCAGTGTCTTATTTTCATTTTCCTTCTCAGTAGTGCTCCCAAACCAACTTTTAATAATTTACACATTTTGAGGGAAATATATAAGTGCAAAAAAATTGCTAGTAAAGTTGAAGAACTCAGTTCAGGAGGCTGCTTGACCAAAAAAAGGTCAGGCTCCACCCCTCCCATGTTCCTTTGGAGACGGGCTCCTCTCCCCTCCAGTTTCCCTCCTGATGCCTTGCTTTGAAGACCTCAGAGACTCACCTCAGGTAAGCTAAAGGCCTGGGCTGGTGGAGGGTGTTCCACCCTCCTCCTACCCACCCATTGGCACGACTGATAGAGCTATCATTCCCTAAATACCTGCTGGGCTCCAGCACTCCCCAGAAGTGCTGGCCCCTCTTCTTCACTCCTCCACCCTACAGAAGATGGGGAAAGGAGTTCTCCCTCCAGATCCCACTAGCCTAGGGTAAATCCTTAATGGCATTCGACCTCCACATCCTTCTGCTTCTTAGTGGCCTTGGAGGACTCCTCCTGATTCTAGGAATAATGGGAACCTTTTAAAGAAATAAACAAGCAGAAAAATAAAAGAAAGGGAGCAGAGATAAGAGCTATTAGCTCTTATCCAGACCAAGTCTCCTTATAGCTGTGTGGGCTCTGCCTTTGGGCCCCAGCTACACAGCTAGGGTCCCTGGCCCAGCTGGCTGAGGCATCCTTTCCTGGGGCTAGGGGAGGGTTCCCAGTCCTTCAGTAGCAGGACTCCCTCCCCGGCCATGCCCCCTTGCCATTCTCCCTCGCACTCTTCCCCCCGACCCTGCACCCCGACACTTCTTTCCTGGAGAGGAAACAGCTCAGCTCGAGGAGCCTGGTCCCAGGCTGCCCGGCATGAGACCTCTCTGCAAACTCGGCCTCTCTCCGCCTTGGGAGCTTCTTCCCTGGTCTCCTCCACCTACTGTGAGGGAAGGCAGCTTTGCTCTACCCTGATCTCATCTTGCATTAAAAGGGACATTATCTAAGTAAAAGTTAAAAAGCTTATTGCAAGCAATTACAGTTTCTCCTCCTCTCTTCTCAGTAATGCTGGGTGGGCAATGGCAGCTCTCTGGCAACTTGGTCACATTGGACTGGAACACAAGTTAGCTCCCCCCCCACCCCACCCCGCTTCCCCACTACCCAGAACTTTCTCTGTTGCTCTGTTGCTCAGGCTCCCCATCGCCTCCTTTGAATAAACAGAGGTAGTGGGTGGTGAAGAAATACATTCTGCCTTTCTCTTATTTGTTTTTACCAAGGAAACAGCAGTGCTTTCCTTTTGGGCAGTCTGCTCGCTCTAGGCCAAGTTAGGGACACATCTGGGCTTGGCTCGGCTCTAACAGGCACCATCCCCTCAGAAACTGACCTCCCTACCTTGAGACCCCTGGGAGACAGAAGACTTGTGTGGCACAACCTATCTCAGGGATTAGTACAGCGCTCTGCACACAGTAAGCGCTTAATTAATATTATTACTACTACCTGTGGAGAAGTTCAAAGATGGAGCAGGCAGGAGGAGTTTAGCTATACCTGAAGGGCCCCTGAGGAGGCCTCAGTCCTCCTATTCTTAGAAGTAGTAAAGTTTCCCAGAGGATTAGGCACACTGCAACCCATTTTCCAGTGAGTTGAATAAACTGGACCCTCTACACTGACACCTTTCCATTTTCCCCAACACCGCAGTCAAGGGGTTTATTTCCATCCTGGGTAAAAACAATCGTCTTGCTACTTATGGTATTAGGTGCTCTGATAGGCCCGCTATTTGGCTGGTTTAGTAAAATCCCAGCAGAAAATCCTGGATGCCAACTGGAGAAGGCCACTTAAGCTGTGTGTGATACCATTAACATTTCTCCCAGTGCGTGCAAGCCCCAGTTTAGGGCAGGCAAGGATGTCGTTATTGCCACTTCTAGGGCCATGGTTACCATGGCTAGCTCTTGACATTTGCCTATTTGAAGTTAACTACCCCACAAAGCAGGATGGAATGTTTTTCGACGGGCAAGACAATTTTGGGGAGAGTATAATCAGGCCCTTCCTCCCAGGAGAAGCAGAATCAGCAAAGCAGATGTGGTTCTCTTGGCCCCTCTTCCATTGTCCCTCCTTCAAACAGATCATGAAGGAAGTTTTCTGTTGGGTGCCATGGCTCTGAAAAGGATTGTCATCATAACCAGGATCAGTGCTGACAAAAGCAGCATACAAGGGCTCAACTACCAATCCTGGCAATTTGCTGGACCAACTGATTGGAGAAGTCCTGGATCTCCACAAATGGTCCCCAGGTACTCAAGTTGCATGAAAGCCATTTGATCACTGGGAAAGGCCTGAAGTTCACCTTCATACCATAGAAGAGAACTGCAAAGTAGCTATAATCTGCTCCAGAGTATTAAACACAATGACAAATGACAGCAGTAACAAGTGTTGTCTCTGATTCTGGTTTAGAAGTGTCAGGTCTGGTATACTTTCCACCCAGGGTTCAGGATGACAGCAAAACTGAGGGCCCAAAGTGCAAGGATAATCTAGGTGGACACCCCCACCCCAATTTCAGCCAGGCAAGATCTCTAAACCTGGTGTGAATGGCCCAACTGTGTTGCAACTAGCCTGTGGTCTCCCTGACTCAGATCAGATTTAACATCCAAGACCATAGATGTGGTTGCTAACAGCTTGGCTCCTGAGTGGGTAGAGAGGAACGTATTGGAAGTGCCAAACCATGTGTCCAGAATCTCACTGGCTTACTAGGTTTATCTAGCCATGAAACTGGATGCTATTCTCTCTTTGTGCCCAATGCTGAAGCATTGTCTTGTTTGAGCATCTTGTCCATCTGGATACTTGTCTCTCCTGAAACAGGCTGCCCTTGCTGGGTATCTCTGCCTTTCGTGTTCCTTTAAGCTGTAGGTTGGTGAGGTGTTTTCCCTTCCCTGCCTCTCTGCCTTCCCAGAGACCTGGTTCATCAAGGGCCTATTCAAGCATCCTGTCATTCAGAATCACCCCCCCCATACGTCACACACACACACACACACACACACACACACACACACGTCCCTCCCCCCCCCCCCCAACCTTTTCTCACCGAGGATAGCCAACATTTTTTACGAACCCCTATGTAGCTGTGGCCTCAAATCCCTCACCAGAAGGTTTTGGTTCTGATTGCCCACCTCCCCCGGTAAGCTGGTGAATTACAGATGTTAGTGACTGATCCCTACCTTACCAGGATGTTTAACCACCTGGTTGTACTTCTCAAGGTGGTTTGTAGAGCCTTTACATGAGCTAGGTGATCATTTTGCCTCCATTCTTACCAAATTAAAAGCCCCCTTTGAGAAGCTGCCCATTACACCCTGGATGGCAGGCAGCTATTTCTCCAAAACATGCAGGGTTCATAATAAGCATTTCTGTATTTGGGACTCTGATCATGAGGCAGTCTATTTCAGAGAGAATGCTGACAAAATAGCTAATCGACTGCATTCATTTCTGTATTGAAAGAGTGGGATTCACCTGCCAGGGCTAGATTCCCCTCACTTCATCATGGGTAGGACAGCCACCGGAGAGTGGCCTTGAGCCATGTCTCCATGGAAGGTCCATTATTTTTATCAGCCTTAATTGACTGCAGTAGAGACCCTTGTTTGGGTAGCTCTACTTTGCAGCAACTGTTTCAAGAGACTCAATGCCACTCCAGAAAATCCTAGAGCCAGGGGTGCCAACTCCTTTGGCCCAGGGAGGGCCCATCACATAAATAAAATTGTCTGTGAAGGGGAGAGACCATTGCTTCCACTCTCTTAGTTTCTTGGGCAGGGTGAGCAGCCCTAGAAGACCCGCCATACCTCTTGGAGTGGGAAAGGGGCCAATGATGAAGCCAACATCTTGGTTCCATTTTTTTTCCCCCTACTGGAAGACCGCTACCCCTGGCCCAGCCTTAGAGCTTGCGGGATTTTGCGGTCCCCCGCCGGATTCCATGGCCAGGGTAGAGGCACCCTAAACCCCCAGTTCCAGAACCCAGTGAGAACAGTTCATACATCCACCTCACAGACAGTTCCAGGCGTGAGGTGAGTGTCAGCGGTCCAGAGGCACTGCAATAGCATTCACCCAGTGAGACTGCACAGCTGCCACAGAGCTTCCCAGTCTGAAGCTGCCAGTTGTGGCCACCCCAGTATGGGTGGCTCTGGCTCAGCTGGCCCATCGAGTGCCAATGCCAAGGCCACTGCCTCTTGGCTGGCATCAGCAACTGTGGAGGAGGAAGAGAAACAGGAGGAGGAGAAGGAGAAGGTAAAGGATGTAGAGGAGGGAAATGAAAAGGAGGAGGAGGAGGAGGAAAAGGAGAATGAGGAGGAGGAGGAATGGGAAAAGGAGAAGGAGAATTAGGAAGAGGAGGAGGAGACGGCGGAGGAGGAGGAGGAGGAGGAGGAGGACGGCGCGACAGCGGAGGGTAAGTACCCTCTTCCCTTCCTCTCCCTTCCCCACTCCTCCGCCTCCTCCTCTTCTTCCTCTCTTCCTTTTATTCCCTTTCCCCCTTCCTCTTCTCTCTCCATCTTCCTCCCTTTTTTTTTCCTCTCCTCTCCCCCCACGACCTTTTCCCCCTCCTCTCCTTCTTTTCCCTACCCCCTCAAAGCTCTGCCCCCAAGCCCAAACTGAAAATTTGGCACCCCCAACTGGAGTAATCACCTGGCTTGTCTGTTACCCACCTTTGCAGAAGCAATGGTTACATCCCGTAACCCGAGTTCTCCGAAGGTGTGTAGACATGCCAGATGATCACACCCGCCCTCTTCCCCTCTTTCGAGGGCGGTGCCTTTTACTCTTTGTGCTCTCTTCGGCAGGGCTCCGGCTCTGTCGGGAAACTGGAGGGAAAAGGGGCCCGCCTCCATAGGAACATGGGAGGGGCGGAGCCTGACCTCTTTCTGGTCAGGCTGCCTGCTATCCAGGGAGGCAGCCCCTCAAGCTTTACAAGGACCAGTCCAGGGGTATCCGGGAGCAGCTACCAAAGTCATCATCTGGCGTTTCTACCCTCCTTCGGAGAACTCAGGTTACGGTAAGTAATCCTTGATTCTAGCCATTTATACAATGTGAGGGAAATACACAGGTACATAAAAGAGCGCTTGTAAGATTGAAGACCTTGGTTTCTGTAAAATAATAGCCCAGTTGAATCATGCAGTGTGGGAAGGGGCTGTCTTATTCGGTTAAATTAGAGAACATTCAGTACACTGACCATGCCTACTTGGTTTTTTTTTGAAATCTGACCCAATAAACTGCAATATCTTGAGAATGAAAACTTCACTTGGGTAGAACTCTAAATATTGTATTAACACCATTTTATGGATGTATGTTTTAAAATTAAACATGATATTAAATAGGATAGAAGCAATGTGGCCTAGTGGATAGAGCCCAGGCCTGAGAGTCGGACGGTCATGGGCTCTAATCCTGGCTCTTCCACTTGTCTGCTGGGCAAGTCACTTCACTTCTCTGGGCCTCAGTTACCTCATCTGTAAAATGGGGATGGAGACTTGTGAGCCCCACGTGGGACAGGGACTGTGTCCACCCCGATTATCTTTTAACTATCCCAGGGCTTAGAACAGTGCCTGGCATAAAGTAAGTGCTTAAAAATACCATAATTGTCATTACTGTATTACAGTACCCAGGCGTTGCTCACCGAAATTTCATTTTGATAAAGGTGACATAAATTTAAATAGATCTTCATTTTCTTCTTTGCTTCTTCACCCTCAAATATCCCTGTCCTTCAGCAGGGGACTGGGCCCCTTAAGAAATGAGGAATAGAATAATATCCCTCACATACTAGTCATCCCTAATGTTTGTATTCTATTGCCTGAACTAAGGCTTTTCCATAGTAACTCCTGTTCTATGTCTCTGATTTTCTGGTTTTCCTAGCCTTTATTGGAAACTTTTCATCAGTTCTGCTCATCCGATGAGACTTTAATGAGAGCAGTAAATCCACTAGTCCCCATGTCCAGTGAGAATGGTGGACGTTGGTATACGAGTACGGGCTATTCTAAGGAAAGGACCCAACCTGTGACCCTCCCCAATTTGTCTTTCCTCTTGACTCTATTTTAATGACTCTGCTTTTCCCCGGGAGACACTGAAACAGTCCTTTTAGTTTCCCAAGTCAAAGGGTTAATTGTAAGAAAGGATATCGATCTTGCTTACAGGAGAAAAAAAATACAGTTTTGTTTAAATGCTTCATAGTCTCAGTGAGAGGCAAACTTGATCTTCGGTGGAAATTTTTAGCAGTCCAATTGGATTTCTTCCTATTAAATGAGATTGCTGGGACATCCTGCTTCTGTTGTACTCTTTCAAGAACTGAGTACAGTTCTTTGCATTCAGTAGGTGCTCCATAATTGCCACTGATGATGATATTTAAACTTTCATAGATACTGCTTTCAAATTGTTAGAGACATAGAAGAATCATCCTTATTTGCAGGTGCCACTCGTTCTTATGCCTGTTTTAAGTCGGTCATGAGACTGGTATTTTTTACTGGTAATAAAGAACTGTCACTGAATCCTGCTAACTGAGCAGTGCACTGTTAAATGGTGTAGTGATAGAGAAGTAGAAAATTGAAATAAGTAAAGCCATCATATCAATGGGATAACTGCTAATATCCAACTTTTCTTACTGTTGGGCAACATCTCTACCTCGGGAGCCCCCAAAGGATCATATAGAATCACCTGTACACATTAAACATGGTGTCACCAAGACAGAATCATTAACGGCAAGTTCCTAGAATAATGCCAGGTCACTAGCGTTGAAATGGTGGATACTGTACTAGCACACCACTATGCAACAGAGAGCTTGTAACTTCAAGACTCTTAGGCAGGTGTTAAATGATGCATTGAATTAGGATAGCTAAGCAAGCAGGTAAAAAGAAGGCAGTAAGGAGTCACTGAAGCCCAATTTTAAGCTACCTTACCAAACTCTTAGCTGTGTTACCCAGTTGTGGAATTTAAGGGAACAACAGTGGTGGAAAGCACAACTGAAGTGACATAATAAGAAACGAGCTGACCACTTTAAAGCAAAGATATCCTTTAACCTCGAGCCCTTGCTGAACAGACTGCAGTTTTGTAGCCTACTCAACCTGGTGTGCCTCAGTTCCGGGCTCTGTATGGATGATTGCCTGAGCAGCAATCTAAGTCTCATCTACACCTCCAGATTAAAAATTGAGAAGCAGCGTGGCTCAGCGGAAAGAGCACGGGCTTTGGAGTCAGAGGTCCTGGGTTCAAATGCCGGCTCCACCAATTCATCATCATCATCAATCGTATATATTGAGTGCTTACTATGTGCAGAGCACTGTACTAAGCACTTGGAAAGTACAAATTGGCAACATATAGAGACAGTCCCTTCCCAACAGTGGGCTCACAGTCTAAAAGGGGGAGACAGAGAACAAAACCAAACATACTAACAAAATAAAATAAATAGAAAAGATATGTACAAGTAAAATAAAAAAATAGAGTAATAAATATGTACAAACATATATACATAAATACAGGTGCTGTGGGGAAGGGAAGGAGGTAAGATGGGGGGGATGGAGAGGGGGAGAGGAAGGAATTGTCAGCTGTGTGACTTTGGGCAAGTCACTTAACTTCTCTGGGCCTCAGTTCCCTCATCTGTAAAATGGGGATTAAGACTGTGAGCCCCCCGTGGGACAACCTGATCACCTTGTAACCTCCCCAGCGCTTAGAACAGTGCTTTGCACATAGTAAGTGCTTAATAAATGCTATCATTATTATTATTATTATTATTATTATTATTATTATTTTATAGAAGACCCCAAGCAGGGCTAATGTGGCCCTAGGTCTCACTCATGTGCAGTATTAAACATGTGCTCTGTGTTTTCATGCATGTTAGGTTGTCTCAGTGGTCTCCTGATCTCCACTTGGAACAATGCTGTGTGTATGAATAGCCCCAGAAAAAGGAGGCTTGCAAGGGCTATCTGAACCTGCCAGGCCTAAGCCTGGCTGCATTTGCTTTGTACTGTCCCTGTCTGGGCCCATATGGTCTTGGACCTGCAGGAAACTATGGGCTAGATTTGGTCTTATCCAATTTCCTAATAGGCCCTAGAGGCCTTGTCCTAGAGCAGCAAATTTTGGGTCAATCAGTCAGTCGTATTTATTGAGCGCTTACTCTGTGCAGAGCATTGTTCTAAGCGCTTGGGAGAGTGCAGTACACCAGAATTAGCAGACACATTCCCTGCCCATAACGATCTTACAGTCTAGAGGGGGAGACAGGGTGACAATTGTTCAGGAAAGAAAAAAATAAAATATTTTAATCATAATAGTACAAAGTACCATACATAGTTGTGCAACTGCCATTTGCACCCCCACAAACTATCTGAACACACAATAGCAGAAGTCATTAGCAGGATGCAGTATGGAGAGATTCCTTTTTTAATGGTGGGGATTCAGAAATGCTCCTCCCCCAGCAAGCAGTGCAGTGATTTGATGTGTGAAAATTATGCTTTTTTTTAAACTAAGGTGGCAGCCAAAGCTTAATGTGATACAAAAGCCAGTCCACCTCTGGTCCTATCCTTCTCTGGCTGCCATTGCCAGGGAGAAGTTTTGTCCTCATTGGAGCGAAGGGCAGACAGAGATTACCTTCCTAATTTTAAGAATGTTGGGACTAGGGATGGCCCTTCCTGAATCAGGAAGACTATTCTTTCTCAGCAGTAATGTACTGCTGTTTTTCTGGCAGATGTTTTTGTTGTTGAATTTATCCTATTACCTCACCCAGTGTGTCTGCCATGCCTACTTTAGACTGTGAGCCCCTCTGTGGGCCAGGAACCATATCTAAATCAATTAATATGTATTTTTTTCTCCTGTGTGCTTTACATATGCTTAATATATGCCATTGCTACTGCTATTACTACAACGACTGTTACTACTACTCTATTCATGTATGCAGCAAGGAAAGGATTGCTGCTCATGCAATATTGTGTTCAGGTGCACCTATTCACACAGGAAAAGATTTTGTCAGAAACATCCAACTTCAGAACCAGACTGCGTTATGCCATCTCTCATGTTTACTGAACATTAGTTTTGATCCATCACATTTTCTGATCAAAATTAGTATTATAGCAGTTCAAATATGCTGAATACAGACATTTCTAGACTGTGAGCCCACTGTTGGGGAGGGAACGTCTCTATATGTTGCCAACTTGTACTTCCCAAGCTCTTAGTACAGTGCTCTGCACACAGTAAGCGCTTAATAAATACAATTGATTGATGTATTCTAACGAAAAAAGTCTATTCATATTGTTCTGAATGATTGAATTTGAGTCATGGTACATCAAGAATAGAGTAGATAGGAAGCTTGAAATTGTAGCAGTTTTAAAGAATTATATATATATATACAATTTATTTTATATATGTGTGTGTGTGTGTGTATATACATATATATATATATGTATATGTATATATACGTATACATATATATACGACCCCCGGCCCACGTCATCCCCCGGGCCTGGAATGCCCTCCCTCTGCCCATCTGCCAAGCTAGCTCTCTTCCTCCCTTCAAGGCCCTACTGAGAACTCACCTCCTCCAGGAGGCCTTCCCAGGCTGAGCCCCTTCCTTCCTCTCCCCCTCGTCCCCCTCTCCATCCCCCCATCTTACCTCCTTCCCTTCCCCACAGCACCTGTATATATGTATATATGTTTGTACATATCTATTACTCTATTTATTTATTTTACTTGTCCATATCTATTCTATTTATTTTATTTTGTTAGTATTTTTGGTTTTGTTCTCTGTCTCCCCCTTTTAGACTGTGAGCCCACTGTTGGGTAGGGACTGTCTCTATATGTTGCCAACTTGTACTTACCAAGCGCTTAGTACAGTGCTCTGCACACAGTAAGCGCTCAATAAATACGATTGATTGATTGATTGATATACATTCTGGTTGCTGGCCTGATGGAGAATAGATTGAAAAATCTGTGCTTAGAACAGTGTTGGACACATAATAAGTGCTTACCAAATGCCATTAAAAAAAGTGACCGAACCAAAAATGGCTGAGCATTCTGAGGTTCTTGGTATGAAGCTAAACTTGCCTTCATATCAACAGATGAGCCTATCAATTCCTGAAAGGTACAAAAAACTACCTGATTATATAGTAGGTCATACATGATCAACATTCTAGATGCATGACATAAGAAAAAGGCAGTATGCAGCAGTTCAGGATTAGTAGATATTGTGTCTTGCTTCCTGATGGCAGCCTTTCAGAGCTTTTATTAATACTGAAGGTCCCCATAATATGATCATAGGGATATTTCATTTGGTTCAGAGCAAATTCATTCTAATCTGTAGCTATTTCTAAGGCTTTGCCCAATATATGCTAATTGACAGTAGTGAAAATGCTGGTGTAGATAAAAAGCATTAGAAGATACCAAATGCTTGAGCCTCAAGATTTTTTAAAAATTACTCATAGACTATGAAAAGTGAAAAATAAAGCTAACTAAATCATACTGGCTTTGAATTTTCTATAATTGCAAGTGATACTTCTGTTCAACATTTTTTTAAAATGCATTTGCATTTAAAAGAATCCCATTTGAGTAATTCCAGATCACAGAACTCCTTATGTGCTGGGAAGCATGTGGTCTCGTACCTGAAGAATGTGAATGTCTAACAAATTCAAGCCGGGTCCTGTACTTTTCTGCCGTAACAAATGATTGGTAGAAATTGAGTTATTGTAACAGAACCGTGTCATGGGATCAGTGTCTGCTATTTGGAAAATAAATGACTTAGTCTGACTGCAACATTTATTTTCCATAAAAGATGAGAGATATAGCAATATGAGACAATTATTCTGTGACAATCTCTTGAATGTAATTGGCCCATTACAAAATAGAGGTTTTGTTGCTGGTCAGTTTTGCATGATTAACACAACTATTGATTGGAATATTTATTTCTTTAACAGTATTCTTTTTTTAATTTACATATGTGGGAAGATAAATATAGAGTTAGGTTCAGCTAAACCTAATAATTCATACCTATTCTTGACCAATTTTATTGTTTAAAAGAAAATGCATATTTTAAAATATAATGATATTTACATTGAGAAACTGAACTGATAACATTAACATTTTCTTTTTTTTCCTCTATTTCACTAACCACATCAAATCGTAATTGTTCCCAACACTTTTTTAACCTCAGAATAATGATTTTATTTGATAAAAGTTCCAGATCATTGCTCAGACTTTCCTGTAAATCCACTAAAGTAGCATATGAGCTAAATCTCCCCTACCCACTAGCAGCATGGATAATAATAGCATTAGTAACAATAGAAACCTGGAGATGTCTCATAGCATAAATAATTCTAAATGTATGGCTTTCCCCCAAATGATCTCCTCTCAGAACTCATCTGTAATCTTGTTAAATTAGAACCCTTCCAGTATTTTTCTGACTTTTACAGTTAAGGTTACCATATTGATTTTGTTTTATAGTCTAAATCTTTTGGATTCTTAGCACGAATATGTTTCCTGGGCCAAGAGCTTTTCCCCTTGAGGCATTAGAATCTTAATATTTTAACCATTTAAGACTCGATTACACCCTAACTTGCACAATTTTTGGTAATTTAAAAATTTGGTTTCCTATTAATCTTCAACTCATTCTGTAGCTGTTGAAATCTCTCAATCTTGAAATGGAAAAAGGCATTTTGAAGTTGTTTTTTGAAAGCAGCATTCGTGTATCAAATATTGATTCTCTAAATGATGTTCTTCACTATTTAAGAGATGGCCATGTCTCAGTAGGGTGCCATCGTGAGCTTCACAGGAGTTTGAGCTTTTACTTTCTTTCAGGTGAATGTGGAGCCTAGACAGTTTTTCATTTTGAGGTGTGTTTTGGATGAAGACCTGTACCAACGTGTTAGAGTGTTTGAGGGTAGCTGCACAAGATGATTTTTTTGCGGGTTTACTGTACAGTATTTATACTATTATTTTGAGAATGGCTTGGGTTATTGAAGAACAGAATACTGCAAAGTTCTAAAGAGGAGATCTACATTGTAAAATCCCAGCATAGATCTAGTGCTCAAAATAGAAATTTTCACTCTTTTTTTTTAAGTGGTATTTGTGAAATGCTTATTATGTTCCAGGCACTGTACTAAGTACTGGGGTAGACAAGTCAATCAGCCCCATACGGGGTTCACAGTCTTAGTCCCACATTTACAGATGAGGTTACTGAGGCACAAAGAGGTTAAGTGACTTGCCCAAGGTCACACAGCAGACAAGTGGCTGATCAGGATTAGAACCCAGGTCCTTCTGACACTCTTCTGATGGAAATATTACAATGTTTGTTATATAAAAACTGATTTCAAGATTTGAGATTCATTTGCCCTATGTTCAAATCATTTTAGTGTAGATTAAAATAAAAGAAATCATGGTGACTACTTATTTAGAGAAGCAGCATGGCTCAGTGGCAAGAGCTCAGAGGTCAGGGGTTCAAATCCCGACTCCACCACTTGTCAGCTGCGTGACTTTGGGCAAGTCACTTAACTTCTCTGTGCCTCAGTTACCTCATCTGTAAAATGGAGATTAAGACTGTGAGCCCCCCGTGGGACAACCTGATCACCTTGTAACCTCCCCAGTGCTTAGAACAGTGCTTTGCACATAGTAAGCGCTTAATAAATGACATTATCATTATTATTATTATTTTATGCTCAGATGATATCATCAGCTGACTGCTGTTATAGAATTACATCCATACTTTTGCCATAGTTTGTAGGGGTTTTTTTTGGTGAACTTGGAGTATGGTAAATTGCTTTGTTTGCAAGAGTTTACACACTTTTTTTAAAGAATCAAGAAAAAGAGATTGTCTAGGGAGAAATTACATTTTGTCTTAAGCCAATCTGATTTCAAGTAATTACAGTACTTGCATTTAAGAAAAGAAAATGTTGGAACTGCCCATGGGGATTTGATTTGAACTCAAATTGATAGGCTCATTTCTTACTCTGATGTGCCAGCGATTGATAATAAGGATGAGTCCTATTCTCCCACTCTTGCAGGCAGGAAAAAGGGGCTAGATAAAATGCCTAAAAGGGGAATCCATATGCAGAGGATTTATTTTTAAAAAACAACTATCTTTCCCTGCACTAAGCGCAGCATTCCTGCTCAGGGCGAGTCTCTATTCACCTTTGATGGTGTGCAGTGAAGTACCTAAAGAGTAAATTTCCAGCTGCCACCAGTCCCACTTTCAGCCTGCCCTGCTGGGACCTCTTCGTTGGAAGAGTGTCCTCAGTGGGAGATGGCACTGGTAACACCACTGAAGTTTGGGACTTATGGCTTCATTTCTCTCCATCTAACTGCATGTTTCCCTTTCCTGGGGCTTAATTGCTTTACCTTGCTCTTGGGCTTTTAACTAATCATAATAATGGTATTTGTTAAGTGCTTACTATGTATCAAGCCCTGTTCTAAGCACTGGGGTAGATACAAACTAATCAGGTTGGACACAGTTCCTGTCCTACGTCGAGATAGCTGAGGCACATTCATTCATTCAGTCATATTTATTAATAATAATAATAATAATGGTGTTTGTTAAGCACTTACTATGTGCAAAGCACTGTTCTAAGCGCTGGGGGGGATACAAGGTGATCAGTTTGTCCCACGTGGGGCTCACAGTCTTCATCCCCATTTTACAGATGAGGTAACTGAGGATCTGAGAAGTTAAGGGACTTGCCCAAGGTCACACAGTAGACATGTGGGGGAGCAGGGATTCAAACCCATGACCTCTGACTCCAAAGCCCGGGCTCTTTCCACTGAGCACGCTACTTCTCTTGCCCCACCACAACAATATACATTTCTCCCAGTAATGACAGCCTGAACAAACAAATCCTAAATATCTGTTTCTCATATTTTTTCTGACTATTTTGCCCTTTTCACTCCACTTCTTCGATGCATGCAAATACACTCGGGCCATTCCTGTATATGTGACCAATAGTGGTAAAAACAGAAGTTATCAGAAGCTCCAAAAAAACCTTCCTAAAAGCATAGATCTTGTTATATGCCCCAAAGAACCCCATTTATTGAGCACTTACTGTGTGCAGAGCCCTGTACTAAGCGCTTGGGAAGTACAAGTTGGTAACATGGAGGGACGGTCCCTACCCAATAGCGGGTTCACAGTCTCGAAGGGGGAGATAGACAACAAAACAACAAAATTAACAAAATAAAATAAATAGAATAGTAAATATGTACAGGTAAAATAAATAGAATAGTAAGTATGTACAAGTAAAATAAATAGAGTAATAAATCTGTACAAACATATATAGATGTGCTGTGGGGAGGGGAAGGAGGTAGGGCGGGGGGGAGAGGGGGAGAGGAAGGAGGGGGCTCAGTATGGGAAGGCCTAAGCGCTCACTATGTACCAAGCATCATCATCATCATCAGTCGTATTTATTGAGCGCTTACTGTGTGCAGAGCACTGTACTAAGCGCTTGGGAAGTACAAGTTGGCAACATATAGAGACAGTCCCTACCCAACAGCGGGCTCACAGTCTAAAAGACTGTTCTAAGCACTGGGGGAGATACGAGGTGATCAGGTTGTCCCACGTGGGGCTCACAGTCCTAATCCCCTTTTGACAGCTGAGACAACCAAGGCACAGAGAAGCCAAGTGACTTGCCCCAGGTCACACAGCAGACAGGTGGTGAAGCCTCGATCAGAACCCACAATCTCTGGCTCCCAAGCCCGCGCTCTTTCCACTAAGCCTACATATGTAATACTGCCTACGGGCAAAGAGGGACTTGCCCAAGGTCACATCGCAGACAAGTGGCAGAGCAGGAATTAGAACCCATTTCCTTCTGACTACCAAGCCCGTGCTCTGTAATGATGATAATAATAATGATGGTATTTATTAAGCGCTTACTATGTGCAAAGCACTGTTCTAAGCACTGGATCCCAAGCCATACTGCTTCTCAACTGTCTTTCGTAGTCCAAGATAGTAGTCTAGTTAAAGACACTACTTGTCTAGGTAAGATTACTAGAATTAGGTCAGATTACCTAATTAATCTACTTCAACGTATATCCCTTGTTTAGAAAAGGCTGATTAATTGGATACGTAGAGCAACTCCTGCAGTCAATAAATTTGTTCTGTTAGTTCTCCTTGTTAAGGCTCCCTGTTAGGGTTCTCACTGGATATTTTTGTGAATTCACAGTGTTTAGCAAGACCAGTATGGATAGATCAGAAAGCAATGATGTTTTGAATTATTGGCCACCAAAACTCCGGTCATTTTCTATCGTCCACTGCTGAAAATGTCAAAGATCAAAGAGGTTGTTGTGGTCCTCCTAAATATGGCTTGTAGTAATATTGAAAATAAGAATTAGCCTGGCCTAGTGGAAAGAACATGAGTCTGGGTGTCAGAGGACCTTGGTTCTAATCTCAGCTCGGCTAATTGCTTGTTGTGTGATCTTGGGAAAGTCATTTAAATTCTTTGTGCTCCCTGAAGATTCTGTCATTGTTATGTTCATTCCAGGACATACACACTATGGTTGGATTTTGTGTGTGTGTGTGAAGTCCAATGAAGGACTCAAATTTAACACTACACTGTGCACCAACCAAGATTGTCTTTTGTTGTGCTATTGTGTTTTTTCAGGGCCTGGTGCTGTTTTTTGTTTTTACCTCTTTGACTCACAGTCTTCTTCCGCTTAAAAATAACCACTCATCTGTTGTTTGTAGTGCAGTGCACTCTGCTTCCTGTCTCCCAGTTTTCAGCATTAATGGCATGTTGTGAAAGACTTCACTTTACTGCGTCCTTATCTTCTCTGTCCCCCATGTTTCTTTTACTTCTTTCCAGAGTACCATACAGCGGTTATTTGAGTTTCCTGACATGTCCCACCCAGGGAAATTCTGTAGGGGTGACCCTAGGTACAATGCTAGGAGAATAACGTATTTCAGGGACTTCATTTGAGATCAAATCTTCCCATTCAGTGTTTAGTTTGGCCCATAATTGATGCTGATTCATTCTTTCATTCGATCGTATTTATTGAGCGCTTACTGTGTGCAGAGGACTGTACTAAGCACTTGGAAAGTATAATTAGGCAACAGATAAAGACAATTCCTACCCAACAATGGGCTCACAGTCTAGAAGGAGGAAGACAGACAACAAAACAAAACAAGTAGACAGGTATCAATAGCCTCAAAATAAATAAATAGAATTATAGATATATATACATCATTAATAAAATAAATAGAATAATAAATATGTGCATATATACATGAGTGCTGTGGGGTGGGGAGGGGGGTAGAGCCGAGGGAGGGAGTAGGGGCGATGGGGAGGGGAGGAGGAGCAGATGTAACTGCTTACAGTGTCGGAACCAAGATGGAAGACACTATACGTTGCCAACTTGTACTTCCCAAGCGCTTAGTACAGTGCTCTGCACACAGTAAGCGCTCAATAAATACGATTGATGATGATAAGCTTGTAGTTTCGTCAGAAGCCTAGTATGCTCCTGCTACAGTCCAATCAAACTCCCTATTAGTCTCCAAAGCAGGTTTTACCCGGCCTGCAGCAGATGCTTGGCACCTAGACGTGATAGTACATTGCTCTGCACATAATACTAAATATTGACTGGTTAATTGCTTCAACTCCCAAGGTTGTAAGCAGCTGCTCTCAAGTAGTGCTTAGGAGGGTCATCCTCCCCACCCCCTTACCCAAGCTTCACACCTGTGAATGGTCAGCAAGTTGAGGAGGTGAATGACTTTATACTAATTCACACATGCCATTCCTGAGAGGTCTAGTTTGGACTTTCAGTGCTCCTGTTCTTCCTCTTACTTTCTCTTTCCCTTCTCCTTCCTCACTTCCTTCTAATCATCTTTTTCTTGATTGTATTGCTCTCTTCTCCAGGTGTGCTGTTAGCAACTATACGTGTACCTGCTAACCAGACTCCCTGGGTGACTTACTAACACATAAATCACTCAATTGCATGTATCAACTGTATGGCAGAGCACTGTACTAAGCTCTTGAGAGAGTGCAATAGAATACACAATCTCTGCCCTCAAGGAGGTTGCAGTCAAGATGGGGAGCAGCGTGTCTCAGAGGAAAAGAGCCTGGGCTTTGGAGTCGGCGGTCATGGGTTCAAATCCCGGCTCCGCCACTTGTCAGCTGTATGACTTTGGGCAAGTCACTTGACTTCTCTGGGCCTCAGTTACCTCATCTGTACAATGGGGATGAAGACTCTGAGCACCCCCATGGGACAACCTGATCACCTTGTAACCTCCCCAGCGCTTAGAACAGTGCTTTGCTCATAGGAAGCACTTAATAAATGTCATTATTATTATTATTATACAAATGAATTAAGGACAGGAGGAGGAGTAGATTATATAAGAAATGTAAGTGCTACAGGGGTTATGGTAACCTAAGAGTTTAGGTGGCACAGAAAAGCTGAAGTGCCAGTTGGGGAATATAAGAAGGGAGATTAGAAATTATTTAGGGAAGTCCTCCTGGAGGAAATGTGCTCCCAATAGGGCTCTGAAGATGGAGAAAGCTCTCAGCAAGCATGAGAGATGAGATTGAGGCACAATGAGCAGGCTAGCCTGAGCAAAACAATAATAATAATAATAATAATGGCATTTATTAAGCACTTACTATGTGCAAAGCACTGTTCTAAGTGCTGGGGAGGTTACAGAGTGATCAGGTTGTCCCACGGGAGGCTCACAGGCCTAATCCCCATTTTACAGATGAGGTAACCGAGGCCCAGAGAAGTTAAGTGATTTGCCCAAAGTCACACAGCTGACAATCGGTGGAGCTGAGATTTGAACCCATGACCTCTGACTCCAAAGCCCGTGCTCTTTCCACTGAGCCACGCTGCTTCACTTCTAGGAGATGAGCTGGGGAGAAAGGGTAAAAGGGATTGGATAAGTAAATGGGAGAGAACTGATTGAGTTCTCTAAAGCCACTGTGATTCCCAGTCAATCACTTGTATTTACCGAGTGCTTACAGTTTGCAGAGCACTTTCTTAAGCCACTTGGGAGAGTACAGTATAACAGAGTTGGGAGTCACAAGGAGCTTCTAGTATAGAGAAAAAGAACATATGCCGGCTACCTTCTCAGAATCCCCGAATCTGTGCTCCAAACTGCTTAAGTTGGCCTTGCCCTCAGCGGTATGTGACCAATCACACACTTTTTCTTACAAGGCTGTTGTTGTCATCCAGTTGTACCTTTCCCTTTGTTCCTTCAATTTTCCCCATTCTGTTCTCCTTTCTCCTTGTCACCTCTTCTTTCTTTAGTCAAAGGGTCCTGGTTACCACCTTGAGTCATTCATTCAGTCATATTTATTTAGCACTTATCAGTCAATAAATCAATCAATTGTATTTATTGAGCGCTTATTGTGTGCAGAACACTGTACTAAGCGCTTGGGAAGTACAAGTTGGCAACATACAGAGACAGTCCCTACCCAACAGTGGGCTCCAGAAGTGATAGTGGGCTCACAGTCTAGAAGACTTATGTGTTCAGAGCACTGTATTAAGCACTTGGGAGAGTACAGTATAAAAATGAACAGACACATTCCTTACCCACAGTGACCTCACAATCTAGAGGAGAAGACAGACCCCAATATGAATGAATGAATTACAGATATGTACATAAGAGATGTTGGGCTAGGAGGGGGGAATGAATTAAAGGGAAGGGCGGGGAGTCTGTCTACCCGCACGGTCACACCGTAGTCCCCCAGAAAGAGCAGCGTGGCTGTCGATGCCTGTCCACTTGTTTTGTTTTGCTGTCTGTCTCCCCCATCTAGACTGTGAGCCCGTTGTTGGTTAGGGACTGTCTCTATTTGTTACCGAATTGTACTTTCCAAGTGCTTAGTACAGTGCTCTGCACACAGTAAGTGCTCAATAAATGCAAGTGAATGAATGAATAAAGGGAGCAAGTCAGGGCAACGCAGAAGGAAGTGGGAGAAGAGCAAAGAGGGCCTTAGGGAAGGCCTCTGGGAGGAGATGTACCTTCAATTAGGATTTTAAGGTGAGGAGAGTAATTGTCTGTCGGATTTGAGGAAGGGGAGGACGTTCTAGGCTAGACGGAGAACATGGACAAGGGGTCGGTAGTGAGATAGATGAGATCGAGGTACAGTAAGAAGGTTAGCATTAGTTACTTCTGGGCTCAAAGTTTACACTTCAAAAATACTTGTTGCCCACTTTCAACCTGAAGAAGAGGTTGTTTCCTTAATTAAGGAAACTGCGCCACAGATAGGTTGATGAGCATGCATTGCCTGTGGAAGAGTCCATCTTGGAAGTATAACGTTTCCGATTTCCACGTCAGTGCCCCACCTGTCAAACTGCAGAGCTTCTCATATCCTTTGCAGATAACATTCCTCTTCCACAAAAACCATTCACACTCTGCTCATGGAAAATTGGTTGAAATAGAACTTTCCAAGGTGTAGAACGAATCTAAAAAGATAAGTATAATGCCATTTCTGCGCTAGCTAAATCGATCAGGCAGCGTCACAAGTCTAGTTTATGTATTTTGTGGCCTCTCTGGGTAACTATCAGTGTATTGGACCTTAGCTGAGATTTCCTGGATCCGGTATCCACATGATTTCATTCGACGGTGTTTCTTTATAGGTATTTGTTAAGCACTTACTATGTGTACTAAGCGCTGGGGTGGATACAAGCTAATCAGGTTGGACACAGTCCATGTCCACAGCCTTAATCCTTATTTCACAGTTGAGGTAACAGAGAAATTAAGTGACTTGCCCAAGGTCACAGAGCAGACAAGTGACAGAGCCGTGTTTGGCACATAGTAAGCGCTTAACAAATACCATAATTATAGAACCCAGGCCCTTCTGACTAACAGGCCTGTGCTCTCTCCACTTGGTCACGCTGCTTCTTCAGGTGTTATTAGTGTTTATTTTAGAGTTCTAAACTGCTGATAGAAGCCACTTAGGTATGTACACTATACTAATTAGCCAAAACATATGCAGTGTTGGAAGATTGACATGAGAAAAAAAAATTGTTTATGACACTCGGAAGGAAAGGAGGAAAACCTAAGCTAAAGAAACAAAACTGATATGTATGTAGTAGTAATAACAGTCATAAAATCCTAAACCAATCTGTTCAGCCTTTGTCCCTATACTGAATATTTACCGTCTTTTCAATACTACCTATATACTTTTCCATTCTTGACTGTAAGTGCAATATTTAACAAGAGTTTCTTTACGGTTGTTTCGGAACGGAGGTTCTTACGCTTTGTGTTCTGCATATTATGAGGAGAAGTTAGCAAAAAATACTCAGTATCTTCCATATAAGAAAAAAAGGCAGAATGTTTTAATAATGATTGAAATGTATCAATGAAAATTCAAAGCACTTGATTAAAGTAGAATAATGCCTTGGCTGTGGACATCAATAACTCTGTATTCTTATCTGAATTTATTGAGAAACTTGTAATTGCCTAATGAAACTAGTCATGGTAATGTATAAGAAATGTTAAGAGGTTTAATATGAAAAGAAATTATACTTTAGAAAAAATCATGAGAAATTGAACTGAATGAAAGATCACGTGAAGAAATAGCTTTTTTGGAACAAACAATAGGTATATTGTGTTATCCATACAGAAATGCCGTAACATATTTAATGTATTGGTATTTTGAAAATGTTACTGGAAATTCAAGAACTCTTATGTCTGTAAAAATTGTAAACCAGAAGAGCTATTGCAAAAGTGGGATTCAGTATATATGATTTGGGATTTTTTTTTAATAAGGAAGGCTCCTAACTAAAACTCTACCAGCTTATTGAAAAAAAAAAAAACCTAACATATTGCTGTACTATATGTGAAAATTGAGCAGGTGTCCAAGATAGGCAGGTGTTAAGGTGGATGTTTGAACTTGCCCTAGATTGCTAGTTGACTCCAGTGAAGTTCTACTAACAGGTGGCAAGCTGATTGGAGTACCATGTGACATTTATCAAGGGAGCTACTTGGTTGACAAGCTGAGGAAGAGGGTCTTCGCTTTGATGAGAAAATTGCCAAAACTCGTGTCTCATTAGTGTTTCCTAAGGTTCTTTGGAAGTGAACAACAGTTTAATTAAGGGCTGACGTAAACACGTTTCTGCACACTTTCCCTGCAGCATTTTATCACATTAGAAATGATCAAAATTGTTGCCTTGGGCTGCCTTGAACAGATATACATCTGGAGCGCCATTTGTGCAAGCTGCCGGTGAGCAGGCTACATACGCTGTGCTTCATGGCAACTCTCTTCTGCCTCCCTTTGTAGATGAAATTACCTTGTTAGGAAATGAGTTGATCTAACTATTAGCTTAAGCTTTTTATCTCTTTGATGCAGGACTTTAAACTTTATAAAACAGCATGACCCACCATGATACGTTGCAATATCATGAAAATAATAGCCGTATAAAGTGACAAGAATTTACTGATGTTTACGATTTCATTCAATATTTTAATAAAATAGCAAAAAAGGGACAGTGATAAAATGCCTCCCCTTTTGAATGTTTGCTTTACTCATGTGTGATTGGCACTAAATTGATTGGCACCAAATCTGTAGTTCTTCATAATTCTAGCTTTAAATATAATGTATATAAACTTTCTTTGATGGTTCTCTTGCCTTTTTCTGAATTGTTCCATTATAAGAGTGTTTAAAGTTTTATATAAAGGTACAGGCACAGAAGAACAACAGAATCAGGTGTCAGCTTTCTTCTTTAGCCATCCCTCTCTTTCTCCATTATCTCTTTCTCTCTCAGTTGAATTCTCCATTCTACACCCTAACCCCAACCTCTCCATGTACTCTTTTGAAACCATTCCTTTGTAACTCTGAACTATTCTCATTCCTTCTCTCATCATCTCCTTCTTCAGTACTTTTGGGCTTTTCTTTTAAAACAAAGCTTGCCAGCCTTTCCTCATCCATGTCATGCCCAAATCAGCGTGTGTTAGTCAAAAACCTGTTTCAGGTGATCAGAGACAGTGGATAGGCAGGAGAGTGGAGGAGAAGGGAATTGAGGGAGAAGAAACCCCTGCTGTCAAAGGAGACCACAGAGAACTTAATAAAGACCTGGCCATGGGAATCCCAGCTCTGCTGGTCCCCCGCACAAATCTCTCCCCGACTCCCTCTTCACTGGGATTCCCCTTCTTTTCTATGGCTGGATGTCTCCCCTTTCCTCATCACGTTCTCTGAACCTCTCCTGAGCCAGCTCTCTCCTAAGTCCTTTAACCACTCTTCAGGGGGAGTGGCAGGATGGAGGTTGCAAGGCATACATGAGACTTTCTGCTTAAAAACCGCACAGGTCCTGGAATTTGCACGTGTACCTGACCTGCGCCCATGGAGTATTCATCCATACTTGACCTGTATCTGCAAAAAAAGGTATCCTAACTGGTCCAACTTGTTTCAGGACATACAGACAGTTCATTTGGTAGTATCCATTGCGCACTTACTGTGTGCAGGGTACCATACTAAGCTTTGCAGTGTATAATTAAAGCAAAAGACAGAGTCCCTGACCTCAAGAAGTTTACAGTCTTATCTACAATAAAAACAGAGATTTTCTGGTTAGTTGACACAGACCAAAACAAAAAGTACTTTGGCATCAGAATCTGCCACTGTGGCAAGACCAGCTGTAGCTTAGAAATATAGGGATATAAAGATTGTTCCTTTTTGGTGCTGATGCAATTACCCCATACAGGGTCTCTGTCATTGCTTTCAGTAGTCAGTAGTCTGATCTTCATGAAACCTCTGTTCAAGGAGCACAACCCTCTCCTTACTGCTTCCCACTTGACTGGTCTGTGGTTGTCTACCAATAATCCACTGATATACCATGTTGAGACTGTGCTTCACTACACTTTTACAACATCTTTTCTGTCCTCGTTGCTTGATTGTACACCCTTTTTTCCACCATACAGCAGCTTCTAGGGTTTCCTGATCTCATTTTTCTCCTCAAGTGTTCTGCCCAGCGAAGTTGTTTTGCTGTGAGCATTATCCCGTTGCTGCTGTGCTGATGGCATTCCAGGACCTCATGGGTGGTGTTCTTGTCCTTCCATTTGATGTTGAATAAGGTTCATAGGTCATACTCAGGCTTGCCATCACTTGAACACTTGACACTTGAGAGCAGTCTTTTACTTTTGCTGTACTCTCCCAAGTGCCTAGTACAGTGAGCTGCACACAGTAGGCCCTCAATGAATACCATTGATTGAATGAATGTACCCTCCCTGCCACAATGTTTCCACTGCTGCTGCTGGCATTTCTTTCCCTTTAACTGGGCTCTGGGGCCAGGGCAGCATCTCCATGACCTCCCCATCCCTGAAGCTCTGGGAGGATGAATTGTCCTCCAGTCTCTCCCCCTGTCTGCCCAGACATCTTGGAGAATTTGAGGAGTTTGAGGGTCTGGAGCCTCTGTGATGGCTATTGAAACTCAGTGGGGCCATATAGCACTGCACCGCTTCCCAGCCTGGCACCACTACATCATGCTGCTATTATGGCCCACTGGGCTTTATCAGCTCTGCAGCCAAACTAAAACTTTAATCCACATTTCGTCCCCAGAGAAACCCCCTTGCTCAATGGACAGACCAGGGGATAGGCAGATGGATGGTTCATTCTCACAGGGTCCCAGAAGCAATTGGAGCTTTTGGCCCGGCCCCAGAGCCCAGTGAAGCTGAGAGGAATTTTGCTAGTGTTAAGACTTGGTGGGAGTCTACGATCTGCTGGCAAAGGACATAAAACTGAGCCGACATCTTGTGACCACCTTCGGGGTAACTAAGGCTGTCCAGCCTGCCTCAAAAAGCTGATGGAGTGAAAGTAATGGTTTCATCCTGTGGGGTTGCAAGTCCTGCCAGGGTGACATTCCCGTTTAACCCCATATGGAGTTGATGTCTTTGGTGATGCTGGTGAAATTGCTTAATAGGATGTTTTCTTATTAGGCCCTACTATAGACTTAAAGACCACGATTTTGGAATGAGGTTTGACGCTCCTTTGTCTCTGTACTCTGGCAGTCTCCTAGAGCTATGCTGATCTTGTACATTGTTCTCTCCTTCTTTGCCTGTTCCTGCAGTGTTCAGTAATGTGTACTGCTTAAGTAGAAAAATTCTGAAACTGCATTAACATTTATGTTGCTGATGTAAATCTTTGGTTATGTGTATTTTCTTCAGGCTTATCAGACAGCAGCACTATGTCAACTGTGAAATGTTTCATAATCATATTCATGTCTGTCTTCAAACTCTACCTATCAGTCCCCCAAAGGTCATGTTGACCTTTTCTATTATGTTTTCTACTTCCTTGTTTATCCAAGCGTTTTTGGATATTGTCTCTTGCCTAGGTAGCAAAATTCTCTGACAGCATTCATTTTGGGGTTACCGATGGAAATCTTCGTAAGATTTCTCAGGTTTAGGTTTGGTTTTCCTAAGTCATATTCTTAGCCTTTAATATGGTGTCTAGTTTTTGAATGTCTTTTTGTACATGAGCCTCAGAAGCACAGTCTTCCGAAATTATCAGTTCCTGGTTGACTGTCTTAAAGACTTTGGATAATGTGTGTGGCCTGTTGAGTTGAGTTTCCTGGTTAATATATACCTCTACATCCTTCCACAATTTTTCTATCAGATAAACATCTTTTTCTGCCCCCTCTGTGGGCATATATGTTTCCCCAGTATTTGGAAAAAGAACAAAGTTTGATTTCAGTGCATGCCAAGGAGACAAGAGAACAGGAAGTGCATTACGCTAACTCAATTGACCCATAAACTTAAGTATAGAGCAAGAAAAGCCACATATAATTTAGTTTTGGTATTATGGGACACTTATTCCACAATCACCTATGCAGTCTGTGCAACATGAACATGTTTATTAGCTGCCCCAATTTATAGTGCCAAAAACTGGCTAGGAAAGGTTTAGCTGATAGAAATACAAATCTTGAAGTAATGACCACTAGTGGCCTTTATCTAATCTGGAGGTTTCACCATTTCCTCAGATAATACAGCTAGATAATTTCAGTCTAGATGGAAAATACCGCAAAATGATTTACAATTGGACTCTGTAATTTATTCCACAACTTGTTTAGGAACAGAGAGTATTGGCCACAAATCCATTTCAGTTGACACAACCAATTCATGAGTGATTGGCCCCCTTTCCTTGGAATTTAGCATGTATTTCTCTTCCTGTGGGAGACTGGGTTTGGACTGTGGTGTTTGTAGCAGGAGGAGGGAGGCAGGTGGCTATCCTGTATCTCCAACCACTTCTTTTCTTCCTCTTCCTTTCCTCACTCTTTAACTTATAGCTATCTCTCAGGGCTCAGTTCTGAGATCCAGTCTACTCTCTCTTGGAGAACTGGTTAATTTACATGATTTAAATTTCCATCCCTTTGCAGATGATTGCCTACATCTTCATACCTGACCTGATCTACAATATTGTATTTCCAGATTACTTTAGGACTTTACATGTAATATGTCCCAAACTGAGCTCTTCATATTTCCTCTTAAGCTCTGTCCAACATTCCCATCACTGTCGACAGCACACCATCCTCCGAATCTCACAAATTTGTAACTTTGGTGCCTTATCTTATTCCTCTATTTATTTTCCTCCCTCATTGGTCTGTCTTTAGGTCCTGCTGTCTTTACTTAAATAATATTTTGTAGCTCTGCCCTTTCATCTCGACACTAACAACCACCATTAGTGACCCTAGTACTCAACTCCTCTCAACTGGATTATTGTCCACCTTCCTCATCTTCCTACTTCCAGCCTCTTGCCTCTTCAATAGACACTACATACAACTATGTATCTTACATGCATCACTCTCTTCAAAAAATTCCACTTGCTCCCAATTCCCTCTAGCCATTAAACAAACTGCTTGGGATCGTTACTCGCTGGGCTAACCAGCTCTCTCATACTTTGCTGCCCTCTGCTCCTATGGTCTAGGTCATGCTCTCTGCAACTATCAAGCAAATCTCTTCCTGTCCCTTTTGATTCTCCCATCTGCAGCTGATTGCTCTTTATTATTTATTTCCTCTACCCTTAAGGTCGCCTTATCTCAGCTTCCTCAAATTATTCCTTTTGCTCTTTCAGAGCCTTTCTATTATGCAACCTTGTTAATGAAGCACTCCCTGATAAATCCTCCCATCATCCAGTCATGCTAGTCCTTCAGCCATTTCAGCAGTCGTGTACCATCCTTTTGTACTTTTTATTTTGTATATTGAGCATGTATTTATTCACCCTCATATGTTGATTTTCATCTATTCTCCTAATTTTAAACTATTATATATTAATTTCTCTGTACCTGTTTACCCTGATAGTTTATAAACTCCTCAGTGGCAGGTACTGTGTCATATATTTCTGTATATTTCATAAGTGCCTAGTACAGTGCTCTGAACAAAATAGGGGTTCAATGTTCAGTAGTGTTCATAGAACTAAAAGAGTCTGGGGACCCTAAAGAAGTCTTGAACTTCTTCACTCTCTCGTCCGAAATAACGTAAATTTAAATTATCAAGCCAAATGATTGCCAAGTTGTTAATTTCCACATAGATGACCCATTATTTTTTATGTCAGTAATAAGATAACAGTTGGATAACTGAATACAAGTATATGCCTGTTGTGAAAGAACGGGTCTGAAAATAATAGAGTATTTTAAAAAGCCAGAACCTGTCATAATGACTGTACTCAACAATGCTTTCATGTTCCGTTTATTTTGCAGATATGTCTTCTCCTACAATGAAGAAGCCTGAAAAGCCATTGTTTAGTCCTACGTCGCCACAAGATTCTTCACCAAGACTGAGCACTTTTCCCCAGCATCACCATCCCGGAATCCCAGGAGTTGCACATAGTGGTGAGGGCATATATAGAGAAGGATAAAAGCTTCTAAAGTGTTTAGCTGGATTTTGGCCCATATCCATATTGATGAATCTTAAATTGTAATTATTATATTCCCACTAATGGGTCCTAATTCCATGTATTTTACTCTTGGAAAAAGAGTCATCAATTGTGTTTCTAGGTGTGGAATATTTTCAGAGGCCTTAAAACACACAAGCTATATTATATGGGGAACATTTGCTCTGCTTGAACCAAGATTTTTTTTGGTATTGGTTAAGTGCTTACTATGTGTCAAACACTCTTCAAAGTGCTGGGGTAGGTACAAGACAATTAGGTCAGATACAGTCCTGCATGGGGCTCACAATCTAAGTAGGAGGGTATTTAAACAGGTATTTAACCCCCATTTTACAGTTGAGGAAACTGAGGCACAGAGAAGTTAAGTAATGCCCAAGGTCACACAGCAAGCAGTCGGCAGAGCTGGGGTTAGAACCCAGGTCCTCCGATTTCTACGCTTGTACTCTTTCCAGTAGGCCATGCTGCTTCCCTATTTGGGAATGACATGGAAAAAGAGTTGATAGATTATGTGGTAGTATTTATCGTGTAAAACATCCCATCAAAAACCACAAGAAAGTATAGTTTCTTCCACACGTTTTTATGCTAAAAATGCCTTCTAAGCAGGAATTCTTTTGAGGTTACACCTACGACAAATTTCCAAAGTTAAACAGGAAATAAAGAATAGATCGTTTCTATGTTAAAGGAGAAAGAAATTTTTAAAAATCCAATTTGTGTGAATTTTATGATGTTCAATTGTCCTCAGTCCCTATAATGTTAATGGGAATCACAGGCACAGTCGTCAAGGAATGTCATGGTTTGTCAAATTAAAGTTGATCCTAATTAGAACTTATACAAATCAGCAGCTCATGCTTTTAAATCCAAGTGCTTGTCCTTCATTAAAAATGCCATGTGAGAAACCTTAAACATGATCTCTATTCAGGAGAGCTCCTTAGAGTACAGTAATGCAGTGTTTCAGGAGCTCTAGAGGAAGGAAAGCATTTTTATCTATTCCATCCATTTTTCTCTAGAATCATGGACCCCAAAACTGGATGGGACCAAGAGAAATCATCTGGTCCAGACCCCTGCTTCCAAGCAGATGAGTGACTGGATCATCCAGCACTGAAAATAGCTCTTACTTTAAAAGCCCAGTATTTAGTTGACATGGGGAATTCTTGAACACCAAATTTACTAGCAAGACCACCAGAGGACATCCATTATGCTTGAAGGTGGCAGACTCAAGACAAACAAAAGAAACAGGTCTTTTCACAGTAGAGGGAATTCACTACCACAGGAACTTCCAAGGGCAGAATGTATCAGTAGGTTATTCATGGATGAGAGGTCCATGAGGAATTGAGAGGGAAACGGTGTTAGAAGGTGTATTTCTCACATGAAGACAGATGTAAAAGGGAGCACTGTACCTCCAGTTGCCATTTGGTACAACTGTAGAACTAGTCTGCTGTGTGACCTCGGGCATGGCACTTCACTTCTCTGGGCCTCAGTTACCTCACCTGTAAAGTGGGAACTGAGACTGTGAGCCCCACGTGGGACAGGGAATGTGCCCAACCCTATTTCCTTGTATCCACCCCAGTGCTTAGTGCAGTGCCTGGAACATAGGAAGTGCTTAACAAATGCCAGAATGATTATTATTGTTATTACTGGATGCCCCTTTAACGTAGCTTAATATGGCACTTCTTACATGCTTTTATTCTCAGCTTCATATGTATGTTTATCTTTTTTTAAAGATGTCCAAGGATAGTGACTCCAAAACCTCTCTTGGTGCCCTGTCAATCAATCAGTGGTATTTATTGAGTGTTTGCTGTGTGCAGAGCACTGTACTAAGTGCTTGGGAGACTGCAATGTAACAGATTTGATAGACATGCTCCCTGCCCATATCAAGCTTACAATCTAGTCCTACTAGACTGTAGCTAGTCCTTTACTAACATATCTCCACCAATTTTAATTAAAACCCCACATCCACTTGTAGAAACTCAGTGGGAGTGGAAAACAGCCAGTCAACATCCTCACAAACATAAAAACAGTTATTAAGTCATGCCTTAGTTCTCACTTTTTTAGGCTAAGCAATTCCATTTTAATATTTCCTTAGACAGAAAGAATAAACTGTTCCTATGAAAATGTAAATATGATTCCAGTGGTGAAGAGTATAGTGAATGAATTCTCCTACTTTCTATAGCACATTCCTCTTGACATATCCTACTACTTTATTGGCTTTTTAAGTGTCAAAACAGTCTAGTCCTGCTGTGATTTCTTTGTTTTTTTCTACCACCTAGCCAGTGTTTGTATTTGTGTTGTTTGTCCTGAAATACACTAATTTGAACTTTACTCTTTTTAATTTCATCTTGATATTTAGGCTTAATTTTCCAGTTTGTTTAAGTCACTATTCCCATCTTCCAGAGAGTTAACCATGCTTAATTCAGTAGCATCAGGAAATGTAATGAGTGTAGGTGGATGATAAATGTGCCCAGCATGATTTGCTCTTCAAAAGCACATGTTGTTGCTTTCTAGTATTTCATTATTTTTTAGGTGTTTTCAGAATACTTGATTGCTAGATCATTTGTTCAGTTCTCTTCCTAGGTATCAATATTAAGGTGACATTTCTCTTTTTAAATGATGAGCACAACCTTTACTTTTTCAAACTTCTGGGGTCTTTTCCTGTCTACCATGAGTTCTCAGAAGGAATTCATTCATTCATTCAATTGTATTTATTGAGCACTTACTGTGTGCAGAGCACTGTACTAAGCGCTTGGGAAGTACAAGTTGGCAACATATAGAGACGGTCCCTACCCACCAGCAGGCTCACAGTCTAGAAGGGGGAGACAGACAACAAAACAAAACATATTAACAAAATAAAATGAATAGAATAAATATGTACAAATAAAATAGAGTAATAAATACATACAAACATGTATACATATATACAGGTGCGATGGGGAGGGGGAGGGGGGGAGGAAGGAGGGGGCTGAGTCTGGGAAGGCCTCCTGGAGGAGGCGAGCTCTAAGTAGGGCTTTGTAGGGAGGAAGAGAGCTAGCTTGGCGTGTGTGTGGAGGGAAGGCATTCCAGGCCAGGGGAATGATGTGGGCCGGGGGTCAATGGCGGGACAGGCGAGAATGAGGCACAGTGAGGAGATTAGCAGCAGAGGAGTGGAGGGTGCGGGCTGGGCTGTAGAAGGAGAGACGGGAGGTGAGGTAGGAGGGGCGAGGTGATGGAGAGCCTTGAAGCCGAGGGTGAGGAGTTTTTGCCTGATATGTAGGTTGATTGGTAGCCACTGGAGATTTTTGAGGAGGGGAGTAACATGCCCAGAGTGTTTCTGCACAGTGACAATCCGGGCAGCGGCGTGAAGTATGGATTGAAGTGGGGAGAGACACGAGGATGGGAGATCGGAGAGGAGGCTGATGCAGTAATCCAGTCGGGATAGGATGAGAGATTGAACAAGCAGGGTAGCAGTTTGGATGGAGAGGAAAGGGCGGAACTTGGCAATGTTGCGGAGGTGAGACCGGCAGGTTTTGGTTGTGAGGGGTGAACGAGAGAGCGGAGTCGAGGATGTCGCCTAGTTTGAGGGCTGGTGAGATGGGAAGGATGGTAGTGCCGTCTACAATGATGGGAAAGTCAGGGAGAGGGCAGGGTTTGGGAGGGAAGATAAGGAGTTCAGTCTTGGACATGTTGAGTTTTAGATGACTGGCAGACAACCAGATGGAGATGTCCTGAAGGCAGGAGGAGATGCGAGCCTGGAGGGAGGGAGAGAGAGCAGGGGCAGAGATGTAAATTTGGGTGTCATCAGCGTAGAGATGATAGTTGAAGCCGTGGGAGCGAATGAGTTCACCAGGCGAGTGAGGGTAGATAGAGAACAGAAGGAGACCAAGAACTGACCCCCTACAGTAAGGGGATGGGAGGGGGAGGAGGAGCCCACAAAAGAGATTGAGAATGAAGGGCCGGAGAGATAAGAGGAGAACCAGGA
Organism: Tachyglossus aculeatus; assembly: GCF_015852505.1. NCBI lineage: Eukaryota > Metazoa > Chordata > Mammalia > Monotremata > Tachyglossidae > Tachyglossus > Tachyglossus aculeatus. Next base: position 24,996,658 of record NC_052098.1, on the reverse strand, counting down.
ATAACTACTGGGTTTGCAATGATTAGATAGATAGGTAGATAGATAGATAGATAAAGTAATTTGAAATCTATAGAACAAAAATTTAACATAAGAAAAACAAAATAGTGATATAATTGTTAATATAGAAGTTGAGTCTCCTGGAAAGAAATTCCACCAACCCCCCAAAGGTAGAGATACCACCTTTCAGATCCCCAACAGATGTATCCTTGGCTCTCTCTCAGGAAGACTCCAGGTAGACAAGAGTATGCTCTATTTCCCCTAAACTTCTCTAGTATCACACTCCTTCAGGGGTTCACTCTAGGTCTATACAGTCACCTGACAAGAATCCCCAAGTCCTTGGCAGGGGCATGTTGGATACTTGAAAGTTGTGTACTAGAGAGAACTGTTTCACCTCCTCCAAGGAGACAGGAAAATAAGATTCAATATTACTCTTTAATCTGAAACCATTACAGTATGTGGGAAATTTGAGACAAATTTGGGTATTTCAAAAGGTATTGTGTATTATAGGAAAACTTTGGTCTGCCAAAGTCTGCTTTAGGATCAGTATTTTGTTGATTCTGTAAAGTGCTCACAGGTTGCGCATCTTGTTAACAGTTGCTACCCCAGAGTGTTACAGTGGTTACTGTGTAACAATCTGTTCTACATATGGAAATGTTAGTTAAAAGTGAGATCTCTTTACCTTTTAGGAGTAGATAGGACTAGCCTATGAAGTGCAGAGGAAAGCAGAGATAGTCAATTTTTATATTTTGAGTTTAGGAGTTCAGAACAGATTTGCTGTTTCTATATTTGATGAATTCGAGACTATTATCAAAAGTAGGAGAGACTTATTTTCTTATTGTATGGCATACAAAGCCCAAGCAATTGAAAATGAAATATTAAAGAAAAAAGAGTGGGAGGGGATGAAAAGATGTGGGGTAGGCAGGATGTGCTTTGAGAAAAAATGTTCCAGAGGCCCCCCCTTCAATTACTTCTACCTGCCAAATAAGAGAAATGTGTGGATTACATTATATCTATGACAGAGTTTATTATAGTGCTTGGCACTTCGTAAGCACCTAGAAAAATACCAGCATTTTTATCATTATAATAGTAATGATTATTAGACAGATTTCCTGGATTAACCCAAGTTTTATACACTGACATATTTTAGATTGCACCATCTGTTTGTCAGTGGAACTTGAAAAATGTATGGATCACTGAACCCATTGAAAGGGGGCCTTAGTGCTGAACTGACCACCTGATCATACACTCAAACTCAAGCTATCAGTACAATCAGTGGGTCAAGGAGTGGAATCCAAACATTAAGATTGATAAATCTCAAGCACTTACAGAATAAAGAAACCTGCAAGGCTCTCTGATACCCTATCACAATAGCCCTGCTGGAACAAGGAATACCAGCTAAAGACCACTTTGTGCTCAGTAAATGGACACTTCTCAGGGACACCATCTATCAGGTAGCCATCAATACTCTGGGTACAGCAAAGAGACACCATCAAGATGGCTTTGATGAAAACTACTCAGAAATTTTGAAAAACAAAACTACTTGCAACTAAACAAGAAATGACTGATAACACTTTGTAGCTCCTTGTGACTGATATAAAATGGAGGTCTACACAGATCTTCATCAGGACATACAGATAAATCCAAGAAGCATGTGTGACCAGTGATGGGATGAAAAAGCTGGAGAGATCTGGGGATCTCTAAGAACTTTTACTCATCAGTAAAGAAGATTTTATGGCTCCATAAACACTACCCTGGCAACACTGAAGAGAAGATGAAGTCATCCTCATCACAGATCAAGGGGGAAACCTAGAGGGAAAGAGTATTAAAATGAACTACTGAACATACTTTCTACTATTGAGGAGTAGACCTTCAAAGTGTAGGGAACTGGACTGAATGTAAAGTCAATCAATCAATCATATTTGTTGAATACTTACTGTGTGTGGAGCACCGTACTAAGCCCTTGGGAGAGTACCGTATAACAATACAACAGAGTTCTTGCCCACCATGAACTCACAGTCTAGAGGAGCTCACAGCCTCAACAAAGTGACTTTAGCTTAAAATTTTGAGTATGAGACTTCAGCAGTCAAAGCTATGATCAAAGCGCATTCCTACCGAAAGTTACACTCAAGGAGGAAACCTCGCCAGATGTCTGCATGAGCTTTTGCTCAGCCTAGTCGGTTGGTCAAGGCAGTTGGTTGCAGGTGCTTTAATTTTTTCCTAGAATCCAATTGAATAAAGTAGGGCTGTGGGTTGAGTGCAGTACTTTTCAACCTATTCTCTGCCACCATGTTTGAAGATGTGAACATGGTCCTGAAAACATATTAAAATATATTTCTGATGTACTGGAAAACTTCTCCCACTTTGAGACAGTCATCCGGGAAATCTAATAATGCCAACCTGTGTGCTCTTGGAGGCCCCCACACAAAATATGAAGATGCCTATGAATCACTTCATGGTTTACACAGCACCATTGCCTAACGATAATATTTAAATAACTTTTCTATCTACTCGATCATACGGTACTCTCCCGAGTGCTTAGTACAGTGTTCTGCACACAGTACGTTCTCAGTAAATATGATTGATTGAAGAAAAGCAACTTACACAATGCCTTAAACACAAGAAAAGATTTTCATCGGCAATGCTGAACTTCATGGCATTGCCAAATTCTGCTACCTAGCTAGCAGTACACTGGCACAGCAAATCGATTCTGAACTTCTAAACTTGGAGTGGCCTAGTAGAAAGAGTACGGGCCTGGGGACCTGGGTTCTAATCCTGACTCTGCCAATTGCTCTTCCAATTGATTACTGTGTGACTTTGGGCAAGTCACTTAACTTCTCTGTGCTTCAAATTCCTCAACCGTAAAATGGGGATTCAATACCTGTTCTCCCTCCTACTGTGAGCCCCTATGCAGGACAGGACCTGTGTCCGACCTAATTAACTTGTACCTTCCCCAGTGCTTAGAACAGTGTTTGACACATAGTAAGTGCTGAACGTATATCGTAAAACAAACGAACAACAATACTAGCCAACTATGTGATCAGACAGACAAGACAAAAAAGACATAGATTGGAGAGATGAGAGACTAATCTGGAAAAGCTTCCCGGAGGAGATGTGATTTCAGAAGGGATTTGAAGATGGGAAGAGCAGTGGTCTGCCAGCTGTGTGAAGGTGTGCAGGTTTCAGGCAGAAGAGATGCTGTGAACAAGAGATCAGTGGTGAGAGAGAGAAGACAATGAGCCGCAGCAAAGGGAAGCATCTGTCTGGGAAAAACATGCCTTCTTAAATTCCTACCACAAGTTCATCCCCACCTGGCTTGAAACGAATCAGTGCTTCCAGATTATTGAGAAGTTTCATCAGGGTCACCATACTCTATCAACAGGCAAAACAACATTATCAACAAGTTCCTTGAACTCAGTCAACTCATCAGTATTGAAACAATAGCCTGTTGTTGGTTAGGGACCGTCTCTATATGTTGCCGACTTGTACTTCCCAAGCGCTTAGTACAGTGCTCTGCACACAGTAAGCGCTCAGTAAATACGATTGAATGAATGAATAGTCACAGCAGCATTGCTTCAAGTCAGGATACCCAAGTGGCTGCACTATGATGAACTGAAGGGGTGGCAGGGGAGGGCATTTGCAAGCAGGGAAGGTAGAATAAACCATTTAAGATGTATTGAAGCACAGTCTCATAAAATCTGATACATTGCAGCAGGCAGACCAGCCCAGTAAGTAGCAGGAGTGGTTTATCATTCTCTTCTCTCCCACTACTAATGTCTTGTTCCCGTCCTCCTCCTGCCTGGCATTTTCTCCCCTTTCATATCTGACAGACCACAGCTCTCCCCATATTCAAAGCCTTTATGAGAGATACCTCTGGGAGGCCTTCCTCCAATAATAAGATCTATTTTTTCCACTTTATGTCACCCAAACTGCCACTTCATCCCATCTATACCACATAGGTAAGTTACTACAACCCCAGGAATACCAGTAGCACTTATGTACTTAGTGTATGTACTCAATTCCTTGTCTTCTATATAATTTATGTGAGTGTCCATCTCCCTGGCTAGACTGTAGACTTCTTGAGATAAGGATAGATTCTTCCAATTATTTTACACTCTCCCAAGCAATTAATATGGTTCTCTGCATACAGTAAGGAACTTAATGTTATTGATAGAGTAATTGTGAAAATTAGGATAGTCTCCTAAACAGAAACAGACCGTTAATAGGCTAAACACAGCACAACAAGAAACTATCTCTGCAAGCATACCATGCAAAAGGAAGTGTTGTAATGTGGATATAGGAGATTAAAATATTAGCTACTTATAGGACTTTTTCTTATTTTCTTACATTTTCACTCCTAATAAAAGAAAATCATTCCTTTGCTTTTTATCCCAACAAGTATTCTTCATCTTCTCTTCTTGTGCAGTCCACATTTCCTATTAGGTAATAATAGCCAAGTCATTTTTATTTCAACATGTCTCCAAACATAAATGACATTTGTTCATTTTGAGGCCATTGTTTTAAAAGATACTCCTTGATCCAATCATTAAATATTTTAGGGTCTTCCATGAATACTGTCTCAATCGCTCATGCCTCCTGAAAAATTATCCTCTACAGTTAATGATTGTTCTTCCTTTTTAAAAGGTGGCATTTTGAATTTTGGATGTATTTGTCAGACTTGAGCTAAATCATTCCATATGTCTTTTGGACATAGACCATGGGAAGAATATTTTTTCTTAGATTTATTCTTGGGCAGTTTTTCTTACACATGACTTGAAATCGTTTAAAGTTTTAAATACCAAACTCCTGGGTAAACTTGATGGAAAACTGTTAGAAAAATAAACTGTGTAAACTGCATTTTTAAAAAATTATCACAAAATTGTCAGTTTAAAAGCTTATAAAACTTCTATTGGAAAGACCCTAATGTTCTATTCTCCATCCCTTTTTCTTTTTTTGAGTTGAATTTGATAAAAAATAATTGAAAAAACTTTGTTGCTGCAAAGCTAATGTCAAATTGCATTGACTGTGTGAAATGTAAAAAATTAAGGCTCTTAGCATGATTAGCATATATTATACTGTGCATCTAAAAGTATTGTTTGCAACAGTTTATATTTCATACACAAGTTAACACTAGTCTGAAAACTTTATGTTTCAAGTTTCCTGATGTTGAAGTGCTAATGTTTCCTTAGGAATAGGAATTTTTCGTGAATAAATCTGTATGTAGAGGAGGTTGGGGGAGGAGCAGCAAATAATAAGAGTGTAAGGAAAATATGTATAAATAGATCGCTTTTTGTTTGCTAGAGATATTTTCATTGGAAGGAATGGTTTCCCAGGCCCTGAGGTTGAACATTCATTAGCATTTACACAATGGTCAACTAATTATTTGTGACATTATTGCTTAGTATTGCTTACATTCCCCACATCCATGGGCAGGTAGAGCACAATGCAGTAAAGAATAAGTGTTCACTTACTGCTAAATAACATTTTCTTATAGTTTGTGTTGAAAAATATATGGGACTTTTCCTTTAAATTAAAAAAAATCATCTTAACACTTAAAGTGAAGACTTTATGACTGAAATATGTGTGCTGCTGGAGAATCATTGCTCATTTTAAGGGAAGAGGCATAGTTGAAAAAACGGAAATAAATATTTTTTCTAGCACCTAGAGATAAGGGAAAATGAAATTGTTAGCATGGGAGAAAGAGAGGGAGTGAGAGTAGGAGTTTAAGGGTAGAAGTGTAAGGGAGAGGAGAGAAAATGAAGTAGGATATAAGGGAGGAATTAAAAAGATAAACTTGATTAAATGAGAGTTAGAAAATCAAGTTAAAGAAATAGAATGATGTAATTAAGAAAACGGGCATTAACCCACTTTGATTTTTGTCTCTTGCAGTCATCTCAACTAGAACTCCACCTCCACCTTCACCGTTGCCATTTCCTGCACAAGCTATTCTCCCTCCAGCTCCATCTAGTTACTTCTCTCATCCAACGATCAGATATCCTCCCCACCTGAATCCTCAGGATACTCTGAAGAATTATGTACCGTCTTATGACCCGTCCAGTCCACAAACAAGCCAGGTAAAAATAAGAAGGAAAATGATCATTATAGCTGTAGTATTGAATAAAATGGACCAGATACTGTGCTTTCCTTCATCATCTGAGGCACTCAGAATGCTAGGCACAGCATTCTGGCACAGTTGTGACTGGAATGTTTTTTGGTGATATAGTCAGTTTTCAAATGAACATATCCGGAAGCAATAGAAGGCATTTCTTCACTAGAGAAAATTTATCAGGCGTGCCTAGGTTTCTTTTACTGGATTTTGCATTGTCTGAACTAGGGAATTTCATTGAATATATACTTTATGCAAGGGGAGTATTAATTAAAAAATTGCAGCAGAAGTTCTCACCTCTGGAATACTGAAATACTGGGTGTTTATTTTAGGGATGAGTAGGCTGCACTAAAACAAATTCTCTAAACAGAACATGCAAGTGTATTTATAGAATAGCTATGAAGAATTATAATGGGCTGTGGCTGGGTAAATAATTGATAAATACGTCAGTGATTGATGCGTACTTAAAAATCCTTTGCACAGACACAAATGCAATAATGAGTGACAAAACGAGGGACTCATTTCTTTTATTTTGTAAGTAGTATGTAGTAGCATTAAGTGTTTAATGCAGGCTGATGTATATTTGGTTCATCAGAAATCAAGGTGCATTTTGTTGGATGAATCCATTTTTAGGGATTTATTGCAACAGTGTTTTACAATCAAATAGATACTTGCTGTTACCATATGAAATGGGCTACAGGGTAAGATTGGCAGTCGAGAAAGAGTCTCAGTGTTTGGAATATTTCCATTGTCAGTATAATGTAATCTTCAGTATTTGCTCTTGCATCTGGTTTTGGGGCCTTGTCTTAAAGACTAATTCGAAAGGACTGAAGGGGCATTGATAGATAATGTTCCAGAGTGTTAAATTTTCAGAATAATCATGTTTTAAATTTGATTAGGCTCTTTTCTTTTATGGTATTTCAACAACTTGAGGTAAACCCAAGAAGGAAAAAGCCTTTTAGCATTTGTCTAAAGTGCTATGTTGGTAGAATTTGGGTCTGAATTGCTAATGAAAACTCTTTGGGTTACTTAAACCCTTGTTATATTGTGTTACAATAGGCTTACATTCTCATTCAGATGAAAACTATTTAGACATTAAAAATATGCTAGGCCACAAAACTTCATAGCTTGCTTTTTTTGAAAGAAAAATGACAAATATTACATTAAGTTTTATTGCTATAATGATGATTCTAACTGAGGAGAATCATGCTTGGAGTATGTCATTTTGGGACTAAAAATTGCTTTCAGCGCATGTATTAAAAGTATTCTAGTCCCAAAGAATAGTCAGCTGGGAATGCTGCACACAAGGTATGATTTTAATTTGTGTAAAATTTCCGTGAATAACAAAGTCTAATTAAGACATCCATTAAAAGTCCTTAACATTAATTCACCGTGGAAAATCTTAGAGTTCCATTGGATTAAATAAAAATAACCCTAAAACCTGATGTCTTAATTAGGCACTATTAAGGGAAAAATTATGCAAATTAAAATCAGACCCTGTTATACATTCCTTTAATTTATTCAGTGCTTGTTTTATTATCTTTCAAATTTTTATGTGTTAAGAGAGCAGATTACATGATAATCTCTTTTTGTTCAAGTTTTCCAGGTAAAAATCCAACTTCTAAAAAACAAAAGCCCACCTTACTCTTGCCTTAGTTGACTGAAAATGCTCTTCCACTCAATTAAAACCAATGTAGAGTAGGGTAATGCCTTCAAAACAGTGCCAACTTTATCCTGAAAGGAGCCCATTGTCTTTTAACACTTACAATGAGATGTTTCATCTCCCAGCAACCTTAAAGGATAAAGTTTCATAATGCAGAAGTCTGTTTTTAGGTGACCAGAAAATGGAAAAGTATTTCCTATTCTTATGGATGATGAAGTTCAGAGAATTATTGAGAGAACTGGCTTGATTTCCTTTTTTGTTTTAAATTTCGAGAATATTTGCGACTTCAGATGAAGTGTCATTTTATTTCAGTGGTGAACATTTTACAGCACTGAATGGTGCAATGTTATATTCTTTTTGAACATTCTTCTTTCCATTGGCCCAGGTAGATATCAGAGAACTCAAGGGCCTGTACATGTGGTGACTATATATAATAAAAGTTCTGAGTGAAGAAACTGACACCAATGATGAAAATGGAATCTTCATCAGCAGAAAAAAAGCAAGCATTTCATTAAACAACAGGAAATTGATCTGCTGAAATAGTCAGCTTTAGAAATTGAAATAGCTTTAGAAATTGAACTAATGGAAATACTTAGCTTTATCTAAAATGACCTGGTCCATCTCAACATATTTCAGTAATGCACTAATTTAGATTGTTGAGACAAGCAACTGAGATGCCTTGTACTCCCCATAGCAATTTTGAGATTAATTACATTAACACTGCATTGATTATAGTGAGACAGCCATGCTATTCACCGGGATATTTTAAGTAAAAGTAGTTTAAAGGTATAGTGCTCCCATAGATTCCCCTGAGGAAAACAGTGGAAAATTTTCCTGACAGTGTTATGTACTCTGAATTATTTGATGAACAGTCAACTAGTCTATTTATTTGCAGAAAAATGATGCAACAGCTGAGGAACTTAAACAGAGACAAAGCCATAGTTCCAAGTCATAGTGTTGAAATCCTATTAGATTTACATGTTTTTCTCTGGCAGAATATCTCCTCATATCTTATGGGTAGTTATCCAAGACAGAGAATGTACTCCACTTCTTTCCTTTGACCAGTTCAGATTACCAAACCTAACATTTCTGGAGAACAGAATCTGTTAAGCGATGTGATGCAATGAAAAATCTTCCATGAGTATGAACTAAAATAGCTTTTTTCATGTGCTTTGTAAGGATATGCCTAATTTTTTGTACCTGGGGCTAAAGGACACACATTATAATAATATCTGTTCTTCCATCAATACAAAGGGGATTTACGTGGGTAAATCCCATAAAAGTTAATGAATGTTTTGTGTCATTTCCTCTATACATCAATAGAACAGTTCCTTTAATACTGTCTGTTTGTCTACTATTCCTCTGTTAGATGTTTCAGTTTTACACTTGGAATCTTTCATTTGTGGATTTGGGTCACATGTATTGGTGTTTTAACATAATCTTTATGTAACAGGAATTTTAAAGTCTTTTAAAACTTTACTGAAGAAATGTTACATCCTGCTATATTTCTGAATCAGGAAGTCATCGTGCATTCAAGAAAAGTTCACCACTCCACAAGTGTAAATTAGATGTTTGTAACCAGTTACTTGATACTTTTTGTGAGTATGCATTCAAGTCTGTGGATGAATGCACCATAGGAAAAAGTAATGGCAACTCTGAAACCTTGGGCTTTTATGTCTACTTAAAAGTTTTTTTTTTCTTCAATGGCACTTGTGTGAAAAGCATTTGTTATTTTAAAAAAGGTGATAAGTACTGTATCCAAAAAGAGCAGAGAGACTCAATATGAGGAGCACAGTATCAAGTGAGGAAGGAAGTCCTGGGTTCTAATTCTGGTTCTGGTGCTCAATTCCACTTTGGCCTTGATCAAGTCACTTAACAACACTTTAGTTTTCTGGCCTGATATATGAGCATGATAATGTCTACCTGCCTCTCAAGGGTGTTATAAGGATTAATCAATGTATGTAAATGCTTTGAAGATAAAAAGTTTCTCTTAAGTGCTGCTGCTTCTTATTATTACTAACGTCTTATTAGCTGCTATGACTCCAACGTGAGAGGTTTAGTGTATACACACAGTGTGTAGAGTCCACTAAGTGGAATATGCTAATGGACTTATTAAACAAGCTGTATTCATTCGGATTGTTTCACACGACATTCTGTTTTTGTTTTGTAGCCTAACAGCAGTGGTCAAGTAGTAGGGAAAGTGCCTGGCCATTTCACTCCAGTTTTGGCACCCTCTCCCCATCACAGTGCAGTGCGACCTGTGACCCTGACCATGACAGATACTAAACCCATCACTACATCCACTGAAGGTGAGGCAGCTTCACCTACAGCAACCAGTAAGTATTTATTTAGGAAATGAGAAATGTCCATCAATGGTTCAATTGGATTTCCAATTCATGGTGGAAAATACAGCAGCTTTTCCAGCTACTAACCAGATGGAGGTTTCTCATTTTGTAGAATGAACAGGCATCTGATCTGGCTATTTAGTGCTCTCTCTTACCAAATGTTAGGTAACGCATTGGGTCATATGACATTTCAATGAATTTTGAAAGGGGAGAAGCACAGTTATTTGATCCATGTCAATTTAGAAATACATGCCTGTTTGTTCAAGGTGCACATTGAAATATCACTGAGTATCATAATTCAAACTCTTAAGTTTTTCATGTCCACCCAAAAAGAGATTAGATAATTACTACTCAGTGAGCTTTCTTTTTGAAATTAAGCCCCTTCACAAGGCAAACGGAATCAGTGCCACTGTAATGGAATTGTATGTTTACATTACTGAAAGTTGTGCCATTGTTAGAAAAAGTCACCCAGTGGGGGTTTCATTTATGAAAAAATCCCTAGTTTAGACACCAGTATGCTACCTGCACTTTCATTATTCGTCTTTTTTTTTTGCTTTTTTAACCTCTTGAATGTTTTGCCTACCATTGTACATCAAATGCCATTATTGTTTAGCAAGACCTTGGCATCTCAAACGACAAGCACATAGCCATAAATTTATATAGTGCTTACACTCACAAGCCATTTGAATGTTTCATTTTTGCAAATCGCAAACCAACAGGAACTTGCATTGTAATCAGTGTAAGTGGACAAACATTGGGATTTATTCAGAAAAGCAGATAGTGTGTGTGCACCAGGAACCAGTGTGTAAGGGGAAAAGTTTATGGTGATGATACTACCCACCATTTGGGCACCCCATCTCCCAATCCTACGCCTGCTCCTCTCAAACCCTCAGAATGGAAATTCTTATGTGAAGTGCCAACAGAGAAGTTGGGAGTCACTTCTGAGTCACTCTCCAGCTAGTGTAATTTTTCCTTTTTCCACAATTGTCAGATTAAGAAGTCTCTTTGAGACCTCCAGATAATGAAGCTAGAGACCCACATGGATATTGGGGAACATCTTCAGTTACTGAATTCCGTCTGTTCTCACAGAGCATATATAAGAGGTTGCCAGATTTCACTGTAGAGAATTTGAGAACCTGGCTTCACCTGGTCTCTGTTCCTGCAGAGAGACAGGGCTTGTTTCACCCACTTCTGGGACAGTTATAAGTTCTGCTCCAAGCAGATCTTGTTGAGGAACAAACACATTTAGAGGGAGCATCTAGCAATCTTGACGTAAGAGGGTTTTTTTGTCATTAGTACTTACTGAATGTTTATGGTGAGAGGCCTTCTCCATTGTTGAACACTTCCAGTTCATAAAAGAACCATGGGTAGGAAATCTAGAATAAATGTTCCTTTTTTATAGGTCTAGATGATGTACAGAATATCTACCAATCAGTTCAACCTAAATTTAAATGTGCACTTTTCTTTGGAGTGAGCTTGCATGGAAACATTTAGCCTAGAGTCGAAATAAACCTATTGGGTGGGAAAGGGAGGTGCAAGGAAACCCATTCTTAAGCGCAGCAGTGGAAATGAAGGGAAATGCAGGGAAACAGTGTTTCAAGACCTCCTGGTTTTAGAAACAGTATAATAGTTAAATAACATATAAATAATTTAGGAATACTAGTCAGGATTGAAGAGGAAATATTAATCCCACCACCAGAAAAAATGTCTGCATATTTTTGTGTTATCAAATGCAAAGTGTTACACTAGGACTCCATTAAGAAAAACACCAGAATTTAACAAGGGAGTCATGATTTTACCAAGTGATGAGTGCTTCCAAAGTGTCTCTTTATGGTAAAATAAGGTGAAGAGCCTGAGAGGAGTCTGCATGGCAGGATCTGTAAGGGTTGAAAGACCACTGTAAAACACACATTTTAGAGACTAAGGATGCCCTTCAGAAGGGTTCTGCCTTGTATGTCAAGTGATGTGGGTGCCCATTTCATACATGGATGAGTTTTGAAACCTTGACACATTTATCTAGAGTCCTAGCAGATGCTATTAGTACTATACATGGATGAGTAATTTATTCAAAAACCTAAATAAACCCAGCAAAAAAGCTCCTTTGGTGCACAGTCATAATAAGGCTATCATTAAAATGTCAAACAACAAAAAATGGATCAAATTCGGAATTGTGAAATATGCATATCATGAAAACAAAGAATTAATGAATAGGACAGAATTTTATACAGATGATTTTTGTAAAACTGAAACAATGAATTGATATTCTAAACTAAAAATCTACAAGAAGAATCTTAGATTGCCGCCACATTCAAAACTAAATTCTCTTTACTAGGATGCCTCAATCTAAACATTAAATGTAAAATGAAACCATTTAATTCTCATCTTTATTCTGATGTACATTAGTTGAAATGTTCAACATTTGGAAGAACAAGTGCTGTCTTGTGACACTTGTGCTCTGTCGTATGAGTTACTATAAGTATTCCCAGTAGAATAGAAGGAATTTACCCAAAGGTGCCATTGTCATGCATCTCATAGCACACAAAGGAAAAGTATGAGTTAAAACTAATATATCTAAAAATATGTTAGAGATTTAGTAATTCATTTAATAGTATTCACTGATTGTATTTAATATCCGTTGACTGCATTTAAAAAAATACTCCATCTTTCTTCCCTTTCAAGTCACAAGATATTTACTTTTGATGCTTCAGAAAGTAGGGTGTTTTTAATCCGATCCTTTTCTAAAGTAAGAACTGATTTTCAGCATTTGAAATACTGAGGAGTCTCATGTTAGATCACAATAAAAATTAGTTACCTACTTCCTGAGTATAATAGTCATCGTGTTTTCATTTAAATAAATGTTTTCTTGCCACATCATCTTCAAGCTCATTATACTGAAATCCCATCATTAAAAGCTGTCATTTTTTTCCTGACAGAGTCATAGTCCATTTTCATATGTGTTAAAATCATTTAACATTATATCGCACCATTATTCAACTAGTGCCAAGTAAATTTTACAGCTAGGGGAATCACTGATCTATTTTTAAAGGGGAAATTCTGCCCTTAAATGTACCTATGACTACAATAAAAATAAGTGGATGAGGCATGCTAACCACCATGGGTAGAATTTGGTCCATTGATTAGCTTTTTTTTTTTTACAGTATACTAGTTTGAAACACTAATGATTTTTTAGTAACTACCATTTTGCTTCTGCGTTTTGGTAAACTGTACTCCAGCAAGTTAAAGGAGAAATAGGGAGGCATTTTGTTAAAATCCCACTTTGCAGGATTTCTTATACGTGGAGAAGGTGTTCATTCTGAATAGTTCACAATTTTTATCTTTGTGTTTTGTTCTTCCTTAATCAGCCTACACAGCCTCAGGCACATCTCAAGCCAATCGATATGTGGGACTAAGCCCAAGAGACCCATCCTTCCTACACCAGCAACAGGTGGGCAAGTTTCACATAGGGGTGTTGATATACAGTAGTACCTTTTTTACATGCTGCCACTCAAATTTTGGAGTAGAAGGGGACTGTGGTGCTTTCGTTATTTTTCTTGCAGACAAGGAGAAATCAAATATATATCAAGCTCATGAATACTTCCAGTATTTTTTCTAAACTCTGAACAAGTGTCCTTAAGCTGGCACAAATCTGTGCCCTTGATTTTCAGATGATAGTAATGGGATCCATACTCAAGCCAAATATATCTTTCTTCGTTAGCTTGGATATTCAGAACCTATTTGCTTACAGCATTTGAAGTACCAAACTGAGGCCTGATTTCAAAGGCAGTCAGAAATTAAACATTACGATTTTTGAACTTCAGCAATTTCATATTTTGCAAATATTGGTATTTTAGCTTCAAAAGATGTTACAAAGCCAGATTCCCAGTGCAACACATCATCATTCCTAGTTTAATAGGTTTACATTGGTTTACTGATTTCAGATGTGACAAAAACTCGTTCTTTTTTTCTGGTTTCTTACATCATTTATGTTTCAAGTACCATTTTAAATTTCACATCTCATTAATGCTGTAAATATAATAATGCAAATGAAGTGTTTACCCAAACTGTGAAAACATGCAGCCAGGATTAATGGTGGCTTACAAACAAATTAGCCACATTCAAAAGCCTGGGCCATGCAAATACAGCAATCTAACATTAAGTAGTTGCAGTATAACAGAAATAAATCCAAACACTTTGGATATTTCATGATGTGACTACACACTGCTCTCAGATTTTAACAGCAGAACAGTTGAAATTACAGCATGTAAAGCATTACAAGGGAAAAAATGAAATATGGTAGAAAGAAAAGAGATGTTAATTGACTCAGATATATTTATGTATTTACACATGAAGAAAAACAATATGTGTATATAGCATATTTTTTTTCCTTAGGTCTGGGGCTCTGTCAACAATTGGTACTCATGCCTCTTTAATTTGCAACTAAGCTTACACTCACTGAATTTGTTGTGATCCAGTAAAACTGTGCTACACGTGGAACTCTCTATTCCGATCCAATCTAAGGCCAAGGTGGCAGACTGTGTATATCAAAGGTCACCACATGCAGAGTTCAGAGAAAATCATAAAGATGATAGTTTATTCAAGATATTTGACGTTCTGCCAGGATTTTTTTAAACCAGTGGGAACTAACTGAAAACATCTGTATGTTTATGAAAATGCCCATTAATAATTAGTGGTTTTGCCAGCCATTGGTTTTCAGTATAATTCTCTGGTATGTTGCTTTTTTCACCTCTCTAAGATTGATGTGATATGAAATGTGCTATAATTACTATAATGTGGTTCTTATTTGACAAATGTACGCATTTATTGTATTTTCAAACTTTGTTCTTTTTAAAATATGTTCACTATTTTCAGAAAGAATTTGTCACGAGAATTGAATTCCTATTTACAAGTTTCTAATATCCAGTTAAGCCTCCATAGTTTTAACTTTTGCTTCCAAGTTATTTAGAATTCCGTAGTACCAATCTCACATCATTCCAAGGCACCCACAAGTCAGGTTAATTTTCTTGTTGGCAGAGCTAATGACCTATTATGACTCACTGTGAATCACCTGTGACTATGGAGCTTTATATTATTAAGGACACAAAATCAGTGCCTATTCAATCAGCAAGGTGCTTTTTTCCTTTTACATTTCTTCAAGATAAATTTGGAAAATTTAGGTAGTGTTATTAAAATATAATTCTTGAATAACAAATGGGGCATATCTACATGTCTATATGTGCTCACACAAATATACATATATTTGTCTGAAACTTTAAAATATATTTATATTTAGAACCATTTGCACTCCCAGAACAAGACAGCCTTACAGTATGAATACAGATTTCTTGCACCCTTTAGGAGAGAGACTTAAAAATTCTAGCATTTATTTTTTATTTCTTCACAAATTGTGTACAGAAATATTCTCTATTGCATGTAATTAGTGAGGAGCTGATGCTGATGCATACATTGTAGAAACTAAGTACATTAAAATGCATAATGAGCTAAGCTTTTGAGGCATGCAGAAAATAAGAAAGTTTATGTCCATAACATTAATATGGAGCTATTAAACAAGGTTCTAATTAATTGGTTGCTACCTTTATCCTTTTAAATCTTGAAAGCATTCAGGGATGAACTTCTACAAATCTAACAAGCAAAGAAAAAAAGAAAAATAGTTTAAATTATTTCAGGAGAGTAAAAGTTATTCTTTTCTATAGCAGAAATGCAGTTGATTTAGTATGTCCTTTTACTACTTTACAAAGATTTAAAGGAGACCACTCTTCTGGTGGCAGGTTCTAAATGCATTTGGCTTAAAGCACTCAGTGATGAATGAAAAGGAAAATCAAGGGGTACATGAAATAAAGGCAATCAATCATTTTATATTAGCTGAGAGGTATTCTAAATTAGAAACCCAATCATTTTAGCCGCAGAGATATCTTTTAAGCATTCACCATACCCTTTAATATGCACTGACCCTTTAAGAATAAATATTGTCACAGGTACATTCTTCACTTCATTGGATGGGTTTAATAAAGATTTATCTTTCTAGGTTATGAAAAGTATTGACATGCATTGTTGAATTTTTGAGGGTATTTTTCCTCCTTAAAAGAACTGTAGTACAAGCTATATATTATATACTTAGCAACCATAAATTTAAGTGGCCTGCATATTGGAGATTTTCTTATAAACTCTCCACAAAATGACAGTTAAGTAGGACTTTGGATAAAATAATTTTTAACATCTTGTTGGAACATGTACGCTTAGATGGGTAGTATTAATTGTAATACTACAAGTTAGGTATAGTTTACTTGTAATATTTTATTTAGTATTAATTATAACTTTGAAAGAAGGCATATCTGCACATTGCCTGTGGGAGTGATACAATCGCCTTTGCTGAAAGAATATTGTGAAAAATACTTATTACTGCACCTGTTGCTTAGCATGTTACAATGTGCAAGCAAAGTTAACACTGATAAATATAGACTTGTGCAATCTTTTCCCAACGGCCATTGCTGTTTAGTGCTGATTGCTAGTGCCTTGATATGTCAGGAATTTCCACCCTGGAAAAATGACCAGTTTCAGAGGAAAAATCAATTTAAATTCTATCTCTGGACATTAGTAAGAAGACTTGAAAAAGGTATGCGTAACCTTATTATCAATTTGTTAAAGAAGTAATGCCCCACCTCCTCAATTTTCTATACACAATGGCTCATAGCTAGTTTTTCACAAATCTATAATGTTGGGTCACTTTTTGAATGTTTTTAATTATACAATTAGGGTAATTTGTTAGTGTAATGTATTTTCTGTTAAAGGAAAATGGAAACCAAATCATAGAATTTTCAATCAGAAATGTATTCTTAATTTCCTATTCCGAAGATGGTGTGGTGGCTTGTGAACTAATGTATTCTGCTTTGGCAAACTGAACTTTCAAGTCTCTGCTAAGGAACATCTTTTTCTGGTTTAAGAAAGAGTGGAGACACTACTCTCTGACTGACTTTACAGCAGTGTGGCTCAGTGGAAAGAGCACGGGCTTTGGAGTCAGAGGTCATGGGTTCAAATTTCGGCTCCACCAATTGTCAGCTGTGTGACTTTGGGCAAGTCACTTAACTTCTCTGGGCCTCGGTTACCTCATCTGTAAAATGGGGATTAAGGCTGTGAGCCCCCCGTGGGACAACCTGATCACCTCGTAACCTCCCCAGCGCTTAGAACAGTGCTTTGCACATAGTAAGCGCTTAATAAATGCCATCATTATTAGTATTATTATTATATTATTTTCCCCCTCCTTCCTGTAGTGCTGTCACACTCATTGGAGACTTATGTTAATTGTGTCAGGCAGGAAAGAAATCACGATCTCCCAGTTAGATGTCCTTGAGAAAATAGAATGATGTAGCAAAGCTCTGGATGTTCCGTTCATAAATTGGAAATCATTCTGTGAAATAATTCTGCTGTTGCAGTCAGAAGAGGTGATATATGAGCCTTCCCAGAGATGAGTGTTGGCATTGCTTCATCTAGTCTACTTACTAATGAGTTTGCTAAATGTAGGCCACGTACCCTTGACATCATAAGAGCATCTAGCAAACTTGATCAATATTGAATCTACGGTTATGTTATAACCAGAACTCCGAATACGAGGTTCACCCATCAAGGAAAGTAAATGTTTATGTTTGACTTGACTGCAAGTTGGAGGCAAAGTCTTTAAAATTAATAAGCTTTCTACCAAAACAAATAAATAGGGCACATTCTTATCAAGATATTGAACCTTTAACTTTAAATGTACCTTTGAGCCTTCAGACTATGTGGGAGGGCGTTTTCATTCGTTTGATTTACATTAGATGAGAAAAGGAGGGAAAGTAGGCTTTATCGGGGAAGATATCAGGCCTTTTATATTAGTATCCTTAAAACTTTAACCTTTTCATAACCTATTTGCTACCCAATAGCAGGGCTAATGGCTGAGAGTTACTTAGTATTTAATAGCATGCATTTCATAGTGGTTTGGCTTAAAAGCATGAAGCATGCTTTGCATGGTTACTGCACAGCTGTGACCTTTACTCTTGGGCTACATTATGTAGAAATATTTTCAACCCTATTTGGAATCTAGAAATTGTAAGTCGTTTTCTAATTTCCTACACTTGAAGGTGGCTTTTCAAGAAACTGTTTTAGGAGGAAATTGATCTTTCCAGATGCATCCTTTAGTTGTTAAACTGTGCTATTATAAATGGAAACCCTTTCATACCATTTGTTGTGAAAAATGTAAATAAGGTGACCACTGTAAAAAGAAAAACCAGAACAGAGCTTTGAGTTTTAAGGCTTCTGAAAAGACACTGCTTTTTCTTGAGTCAAGAGATTGAAGGAAGAACACAAGTGGACTCATAAACAGAATTTTTCAGTTAAGTCAGGAAATAGGCTATCAACACTTTGGCTGTTCTTATTGTATCCCTTATCGTAATTGACAGATTGACGTAAAACCCTATCACATGACTGCCAAGGAGGTATGTAAATGTATAAGAGGTCACTTTTCACATATGTTTGCTGGAAAGGAAACACATTTAAAGGAAGTTTCAGTCAAAACAATGACCGTATGCAAATGTTTAGCTCTGAAGGTTCTCCTTAATAACAGTTATGCTACTCTTTTAAGATCTCAATGAATGTGATTGATTTTATATCTTTCATTCTGATTTTACCATCATTGATAATTGAACAGTCATGCAGTAAGGATTAGGGTTTTACTTAATCATTTTAAAACTACATTTATGATTTGGAGAATATCTTAAATTTTAGCCATAACACTAATTCACTATTAGAAAAAAAATCACTCACTGGGGTAGAAAACTTTGCCCATAAACCAACAAATATGGAGTGATTGAAAGTTATTCCAGATAACCTTACAAAATACTTCAGAGGTGAAAATGAAGGGCAGTTATAAACCATGGTTTACAACAATGCCCGCATTCATTTTAAATACGCCTATCTTTTCTCCCAATTTTGACTGAAAATCATTTCATTATTTAGATATGTCCATCATTGACACTGGCCAACCTGTTTTTTTATAGCATATAATGCATATTTTTCTGTTTTAAGATACTGCTTCTCCATGAAATACTCAATGTATCAAAATTGGGACTGTCTCCAGTCCTTCAAATATTGTATGTTTGAGAGAGCCTTTCTTCTTGAGTATTACAGTACCATATGATCATTATATTATACACACACACACACACACACACACACACACACACACACACACACACACACATTATATTATATCAGAGGGTTTAGTTGTAACTTTTAAGTTACTTCGGGTCTTAAAACACTAATGATTATTATCTTTAATTCAGGTATTTATTTAATAAGGTAAATATTATTTTCAGGTAAACCAAAGTGCCTGAACCAATTTTTTTCAAAGTGTATTTTTCAGAGTGATTTTCAGGCCTATAGCTCTGAAAATCAAAATCTCAAGTGTTTGAGCAATTATTCTGCAAAACTTTTAAGATAAACAAGATCCTTCTTGTTCTTTCTCTCTGACACAATGTCATATGTCACTTGGACTTTGGACAAGTCTTAATTTCAGAAACTCAATGGAACTTCTCCCAAAAGACATCTCCAGCAATGTTTCTGTAAGCTGTTCTTAATGCTTGCTGTGGACTGTTCAATTTGGGCCAGTTTAGCTTTGACCATTCCAATTTATTTCTTCCATTTTTCTTTCTGGGGAAATTAAGTCTTTTCCCACCTTTTTGGGGAAGGCTATTGCTTCTAGGTAGGACTTTGTGCCCAAATCCATTTTTAGTTATTGTTTTCATTTTTATGTAGTTTAGACAGAGCCATATTAAAAGAATTAATTAAAGTTGGGTGCTTTTGTATGTTTGTAGACACATACACACACGCACACACACACAGATATGCATATCTGTGTGTGTGTGTAAATATATATGTGTATATATATATATATATTTGTATATATATATTTGTTTTTATATGTAATATCCATGGATCTGAAAAATTAATACTGTTAGATTTAGAGCTCTTCAAAATAGGATGATATTCAGAACCTTGAATTTGCAATAGTTACAAAGTGAATTGATTAAATGTCTCTTACAGTGGACATTTCACCAAATGGATGGATGGAGGGGAGTGGAGTTTACTTTTATTTGTTTTTTTTGTTGTATATATCCTATGTAATACAAGGTTTGTTTAAATGATTAGCCCATCAGTTGATGAAATAACTAATAATGAGTAGCTCCTCGAAAACGAAGATTACCACCCACTGGAGGTACTTTTCTGAGATCATTATAAAAACACCAATCTAATGTATTTATACAGGCCTTTCTCCAAAAGCACACCATAAAAAGCAGTTATCTCAGTTTTAGTCCAGTTTTAGGCAACAGAGTGATAGGAACCTAGTATCAATCACCACATAGGTTAACAGATTTGAAATAGTTATGGGTTGTAATTTATAAGGGTTTTTTTATATCAGAAATGTTAGTAACTATTTGCAGTTGCATCAGAGAGCATCTGAGTTGTGTTTCAACTACAAAATTGTGTCATTGTTTCTTGGGCTGGTTTTAAAATGAAAATCTATAAGCACACACATATATTTAAGCATATGAATGTGTGTGAGAGTTCATACATATACATATGGTTGACATTAAGTGTGTTATTTTTGAATTTCGCAGAAACAGCTCTTTGGGTTTGCTCCAGTCTATTGTGCAATTTAATGTTTAAAATACATACAGTTGCTAAGTAAAAATTCTTATGAAAATTTGATAGAGCTTTTCCCCATGTATGCTCAGTAGGGTATATTAAATTGTATTGCATCAGCTATTTTTCCCTGAAATAACCTAAAACAAGTTGATTTTATTACCAAGTAATTTTAGGCCAATTTTTTGGAGTTAGATGAGTGAAAACAATCATTCTGTTAGTGTGGTCTCTTTTCTGGCATTCCTCTCACTTGAAAAATGTTTTTTTTTCCTTAATTTGGGGAAAAATATTTCCATTGCTGAGACCTTGAATATCCAACTTCAGCCTAAAGTGATTTTTTTATGGCAGAGTTTAACCTCCTGAACTGGGTTTAGTAGGGAAAACATCATGCACATCAAAATATGCTCCTTTGCTATAGGCAGTTAAGTGAGCATATCTATTTTTATTAGCTATTCAGAATAATAAAAGGAGTTTATACTTTGGCTAAAACCAAGAAAGCACAGATTCCCTCTCCCTGCGCCCCCCCATCCACCTCCATTTTACATCTTGGCATTTTTAACAGTTTCAAGTATTCTGACCTAGTTTGGAAAACGTTTCCTAGTTTTCTAGTGAGAATGGTTTATCCAAGATTTAATGGTCTCGTGGTCCAAGGTCTCTTAGTCTTTTAGATAAAAAAACATTTTTAAAAAGATCCGTACTGAAACTTCAAAAATTAGGCTTCTTTTTCTCAGTCTCGACAACAGAGAAGCTTTTTTTAGTGTAACAGTCAGATAAAGTCAAAATTACAACCTGCTCTATTTTTGCCATGTGTAATCATCAGGAAAGGACTAGAATAATTAACTGTTAAACCACGAAAATTATTTTGGCCACAACTACATCTTTGAAAAAGCCTTAAAATTTGCCTGGAGCATCAGAGAGAATCTTATGCAGTTAATTTCAGCTAACAGATTGTTTCCTAGAATTAAAAATGCTATTCATGAATTAATTCACAGTCAAGCGATCAAGCCCCCCAATTTTTTTTCTTCTTCCCTCCCAAAAGCTATATAAATTTACTTTCTTAAGCATTAAAAATGAGCAGTATATCTTTTCTATAAATCTGCTAGCACTGTAGGGCATCTGTTAAACAGAACTGTATAGGGTTGCATGAACAATCTCTGAAGGGCAGAACTGATGATTTGGAGATCTGGGAATAATTTGTATCAGCTTGCATTTAGGGAATTCCTCACCCTATTTAAATGTAGTAAAGCATCTTAAGTGCTATTATTTTAATTTATATAATATGATTCGATATTCTTATCACCTTTTCCTAGGTAATAACGCTTTCAGTAACACTAGGCAATAAACTTACTTTGGAAAATATTTTCACACTTTTGAATAGCAATTAGGGAGAGTATGTGTAAGGTGGGGACTTTTTCCTGGAACCTGCATGTCATGTATGTTTTACCAAATGCATGCTTGAAATGATTGATTATTGGACCTTTGTATAGATATCTAAAGCACTGCATAGAAAAGCATTGGATTTTTCTTCTAAAATATATAACTATTGAACATTAACATTTTCTTTCATTTCAGCTCAATTTGTACTCTAATAATTGCTAATTGTTATGTGCTAAACACTAGTTTCTCTTTTATGCTTTAATTAATTGGGGAGCATATTAAAGTAGCTTTTTAATTTAAAAAAGTTGTAGGAATACTGCTTTCCAGAGTAAGTTTTTGTTTGAATTTTTTGAGTTACTTCTTGGAAAGTAAGGTTTGTGCCATGTACAGTACTAGTTTGCATGCATTCATTTAAATACTAAAAACTGTAGTACTGCTCGATCCATATCTGACTGCTAGGTTTCAATTGACAGCTGAGGATTTGTGACTGGACCATGAATCAAAACGGCAGGCATTTATACCCCAGTGCCAGTGAGGATACATTGGGAATTACTTGGCAAAGGTAACATTTTAATTATTTCCAACCCTACAATACATCTAAAAATCACATTGAGATATACAATATCTGTTTTAGGTAGCCTCACAGAGTGTATATGTCAAAAAGTATCCAAAGCTATTTGTATCATTTCTCTCAAATTCACATTTTCTTAACCAAGTCAAGTGTACCTTTAAAGTGAGTAGATGCTGCCAAACTGGCAAAGCTTATAGTGTAAAATACAAAAGAAAAAACATATTCAGGTTTGAGTACCTGAGAAAGTAAATAATAATATAATATAATATAAAAAATGGATACAGTCAACTAGCAGTTAACCTGAGGTGAATTGAAACTTCCAGTTTGTAGATGATTCAGAACGCTTGTTTCTTCTGCTTTTTCATTTTTGCTAGCTGTCAGTACCCTTTCAAACCTCCACCAAAGGGAGGATAGGGAAGGTAGAGAAGTTGAAAGTCGAATCAGACAGTTTTGCTGCTCACATGCTCAAGGGTGCATGGGTGGGGAACAAGGAAAGCTAACAGACAATGTGAGGATTTGGAATAAATATGAATTTCACTTTATGCCATTATTTGGTTCAATGCCATTATTTTGGATAATAGGACATTGGCTGTATTTCGGAAGGGAAAATTATTTTGAAGTGTTGGTGTATTTTTGGCGAAATATACCAGGGAAGATGTACCCTCATGTATTTGGTATTGCTGAGGAATCACTTATAACTAGATGGAATATGTTGTCCTAGATTGAAACCACTGCTTAATGTGATGCTCAAGATATGATAGAACAAATCCTTTGTATATTTATCAGATGGATACTTAGAATTCACAATACAAGTTCACATCTGGCAACCAAGCTAACTGAAAAAGATGAGACAATTTCGTGTTTTAAAAACTCTCACAGATGAATCTACCAATTCCCATCATTATTTTAAATGCTTACTTTTAATAAAGTGTTAACACATACTCAGTTGTTAACAGGAAGCATTGGGCATATGTTCGTATATGTGCATGCATGTGTGTATGAACATTCAACATGACTATTTCTTGTGTTTTAAGCTTGGTGTTTTGTTGATGATTAGAACTTGATATCCCCCCCCTAGAACAAATGGTATTTAAATATTCTGAAACCAGAAGAAACCTATGTATTTTTTACAGGTCTAAGACACAATTTTAGTTAAATTGTGGTATGTATTTTAGCCCTTGTTTCCATTCATTTTTCAATTGATATCCTCTTGGAGAAGGTGAGTGAACAAATGAAGCACCACAGATCAAATGTTCAAGAGGGAAATGAGGTCAGTGAATCACCATCAGCTCTTAGGACACTCTTCATGTTACAACTCGCTCTTTCAAAAAATATAAATGGTGTGTTCAGTTTATGGGTGACAACAAGAAAAAGGTTCAGATTTGAACTAGCGGGGATATAGATTCATTTTCTATGAATGAATAATGGATGTGGAGTTACTTGGATACTCTGCTTGCATGGGACAGAAATTTACACTCATTTTCACTGCATGTTTCGGGAACCAGGCCATTCAAGTGGCAAGGGTAGTCTTCTAGAACAGCATAAATGTCAGTTCAATTTACTTTGCAACATAATATTTAATTTTACCTAAAAGTAGCACATAACTGTAGCTATATTACATAGTATTATACTACTGACATGTGTGAGCCCAACTATGGAGTGACTGGTAGCTTCATTCACAATTATTTTTATAAGATCCACAATTAACATTCAAAGGGAAAATTTTATATTTTCCTCTTTGCCCAAGAAGTGTTGAAAAGATAATCAGTTTTCAGTGATTGGTAGTAGATATTATGATATATTTGGGAAATATATTTTGATAGGAGTAATAAGAGATTCGGCAGTTCTGTGAATTGTCCATTCTTAGCAGGAAACTCTATCATCATTTGTACAGTGGGGATGCTGTATTTGTGTACCAAAAAAATGGATCCACCTTGCTATTCAATTTGAGATTCATTTACCTATGATTTTCTGTATATTGTGTCTACCAGCTCTGTTATACTCTCCCAAGCACTTAGTACAGTGCTCAGTGCTCGGTAGACGATTGATTGATAAGAAAAAGAAAAATTGATAGGGATTCCAACAGAGACAACACAGAGATTCCAATTCATCAGTGCTTTTGAGGACAAAGAAGTGGGACCAAAGAGAGATTCTTTCCTTCCAATAAGTAGGTCAGAAACTCTTAGAAGATTTCCTCAAATTTGAAGTTACTGTTGTCTTGTATCTGTATATGACTCTACTGCGATTGGTCCAGTGGAAAGATAATGACTGGGAATTAGACCAAAGTCCTGGTCCCAGCTTTGAAATTAGGAGAAAGCCTGCTGGGGCTCTCCCATCAGTAGTCATAGTTTTTAATTGAAGGACTACCAAGGGCATATACTTTTTGGTGCACAAGTCCATCAGGAACCCTGAAAATACCCAGCTCACGTGGGCAATGGAGATTGCAGTGGCTACCAAGTCAGCCGTTTGCTGTATCACACATGGCGCTGCAGCACAGTAGTAGCATTATACTGTTGTCACTCCAACTGTAAATGGGTCCTACCGTTAAAAGACCTTTGTATGAACTTCACAATGTGCTGTATACCTGTGCCCAAATACTCTTGCACTGGACCTTGTACCCCAGCAGCAACATGACTGGATGGGAAGGGAGAGTGTGAGTGGCACTGCACAAACCACTACCACTGTAATGAATTCCGTAGCTCAGATTCTCCTTCCTGAAGTCTCAGACCAATGCCTGCCAGTCATTCTTAATGGATCTCTTCTATCTCATCTCATCTCTTCTATAGTGCAGATGCCCTATCTGGCTACAACAGTGAGATAGTGAAGAATGATCTGCTTCAGTCCAGAGGATTTGGCCTCATTTTGTTTCACTTTTAATGTAAACAGTGGGCTTAGAAATTGAAGCGTTTTTTTATAGAAAGTTTTCATAGCCTATTATTTTGTGTTTCCAAGTGTAAATTAGTGTATCAATTTTGAAAAGTTGGTGGAACATGTTTGATAAAAGAGTTGGTAGTAGCTAAATCAAATGATCTTATTTATGCATAGATTAGGTAATACACACAACCAAACAGAATTCTTCACCAGCTTTAATCCTAGCTGCTATGTTTTTTTTTTCTGTTATGTGTTATGCACATACTATGTGCCTGGCACTGTACTAAGTGCTGGGGTAGATACATGATTATCAAGGTTGGGCAGAGCCCCTGTCCCACATGGGGCTCACAGTCTTAATCCCCATTTTACAGATGAGGTAACTGAGGCACAGAGAAGTGAAGTGTCTTTCCCAAGGTCACACAGCAGACAACTGACAGATCTGGGATTAGAACTCAGATCCTTTTAACTCCCCGGCCTGTGCTCTACACACGAGTAGCTTCAGCTATTCCTACTCCAGTTCTGAATGGCCAACTTCTAAGGGGGTGAAATGTGATCGACTGCTTATGCTAACTCCTTTTGTGTCTGTACTGTAGTTACTAAGTGAAAGACTATATTGTGTGTGTGTGTGTGTGTGTGTCTTTGTGTTTACAATGTAAATTTGGGAGGTTTTTTTCTCTTGAAGCAGTGATGATAGAGTGTGTGATTCAGACATGAAAGTGAAGTGAATGGAAAAAACAAGCATGCAATACACTAACCGTATATAAATAAATAATAAAAAAGCATCTAGGAGGGAATGTGTAATGTGAAACTGGATTTATTGTTGCATTCCCTCCAACACTCTCTTTCCTCCCTGCCCTCTAAGCGCACACACGCACACACACACACACACACACACACACACACCAGCAATCCACAATTGAGCAGTTGTGTGTGTCCGATGGTTTATATAAACATAGATGATGACTTCAGATGGCTAAAGTAAACATGTGAGCGTTACTGAAGAACACACAGACCATTTGCTCAGCTTCTGGAATAAGTGATTTTTATGTTTGTGCTGATCCCATAATTGTATGGCACCAATAAGACTTTCTCAACTGTTACGTGTTACATGTGTTGGCACTGCTTAGTTTTTAACACTTAATTATGATGTTACATATGCCAAAAAAACTTGAGGTTTATTGCTGTTATTCTTGTAAGTGGCTTGATTTCCCAAGAGAAATTTAGCAACCTGAAAAGCTTATTTGGATCAGATCGTGGATGGAGAAAGGGGAGGGAAAGGGAGAGTAGTATCATTCATTCAGTCCACTTCCTCATAAATCCCCTCCATCTCCCCCCCCAGCAATACCCAACTAGCATTTAAACAGAATAGCCCTCCCTCCCATTTATATTTGTGTATCTATTGTGAGTCTATCAAAAAGTAAACAATAAATAAATCCCAAAATGTGATTAATATAGGTACTATTTACAAAAATGATTCTTAACATTTGTACTTTCTAGTTTTTATTTTATCATGTCCTTTAGTGATATTAAGAGTTAAATTTCCTTTCCACATTACATGTAGACTGCACCGGCAAATTCACTAGGTTAGCATTTCCTGCCTTTGGTTTGTTACCT
Source organism: Tachyglossus aculeatus (assembly GCF_015852505.1). Taxonomy (NCBI): domain Eukaryota; kingdom Metazoa; phylum Chordata; class Mammalia; order Monotremata; family Tachyglossidae; genus Tachyglossus; species Tachyglossus aculeatus. Next base: position 24,969,425 of record NC_052098.1, on the reverse strand, counting down.
TGACACATTAGCACAATATAACAGCTGTGTTGTTCCTGGGGTTCCTCGGGGGAGCTTTATTCTCAGATTGCTGAATTTCCCTGTCAGCTGGAGAGATGTTCAAAACGTTAAACTTTTTACACATCTTTCTGTGCCCCTAGCATCACTGAGATTATGATAAAAATGCTGAGAAGGTAGTTGAATCCAGCAAAATTCAGTTCACAGTGAGGAAACTAATGTCTATGTGACAGAACTTTTAATTTGTTTCCCAGTGGGTAAGTGTGCCATTTTTTGAACTCTGAAAAAAAGTTTGTCCATTCTGTCAGAAGATATGCTCACCTGTTAAATTGAAGTAAAACATAGCAAAAATATTATTTTGATATTTGCAGTCACTGAGAGCTGTTGTGATTAGCCCTCTAATCAGGTGAAACGGGCTTTTCTGTGAGAGTTTTACCCAACTTTGTCCATAATAAAGAAAGATGTACAAAAATATTTCCTTTCATCTAGGCAAACATCTTCAGATTACTTCCTAAGAAATTAATTGTATTCCAGCCAGACTTGCATGCTGCCATCCCACAGGAAATGGGTCAGCAATCCATTAAGATGCCATTAGATAATCTAATTTGGAACTTAATCTCTAAATTAACCATGCTCCATACTTGAAGCATACTTGAGAGAAAGAAAAAAGTTTATGTTTGAATCGATAGGGGAGCCGAAGCGTGAAGAAGGCTGTTTGTTTTTTCTGTAGCTGTGGTCACGTCTCAAGCCGTCTGGTAACCAGGAGAAACCAGACATGATGTAATTCCAGATTGAACTTGAACTTCAGGGACTTAGAATTGGGGAACAATGGACCATAGGAATCAATAATGTCCATTTTCCACATGATTATGTTTGGAGCTTTAAGTTAACCTTTATGGGAGAAGCAGCAGGATCTGCAGTGTGACCAAAATGAGATGATCCAGAGACAAGATGTTAAAGTAAAGCAAACAACTTTTTCAATGATATTTTCTGAGCAGCACTGTAGATTCCAACAGGATTAGAAAAGTTCCCGCTCTGCAGTAAATCGGTTGCCTGTTCTGAGGGCTCTTTGTTCACTTAGGTAGGACAAACTTAATCTTACATTTCCTGTCAGATGATTTTTGGCAGCACTAGGAGGGAGGGCGGAGCATGTTTCAAATAATTCCCAAGTGTAAACCTTGCTTATTAACCCTTTGTAGAGATAGGAAGTATATTTAATACCCACTTTATTTCAAGATGTTTCATGTTAAGTACTTTATATATTTATTAAGCTCTTAGCCAGATTCTCTATCTGCATCTAATGCAGTGTTTATTGATTGAATAAATATAAAACTACTTCTAATTGTTTTTATCAAAGCAAAAAGGCATATTACTTAATAAACTGCATAGGAAGGAAAGATAGCAATATGTTCTACCTATTAGAAGATGAAAAAGAAACTTGTTGAAATTTTCGGAAGCATAGGAAGCTCCATGGGCAAGAAAATAGGAAAGGTTATTCTAGTCTTCACTGTAGTCAACGTCTGCTTTCATGGTTTGTAGTTCTGTAAAAATATTTAACATTCATTGAGTTTAGTAATGTATTGGGAAAAAACTACACATAGATTACCAAAGTCATTCATTTGCTTGCAGTTCAAATACTTTTCCGGGACTCTTTGGGTCTATAAAAGGTTTAAATCGATTTTCAGCCATGCCTCCTTTAGCCTCTTTGATTGTAACACAGTTCTTCATACTGAACAGTCTTACAGATAATGTTGGAGTTAATTGGAGAAAAGAATAATTTGTGAAGGCAGACTATTCGTGCCTTAAGTAGGAACATATTTTTCTGTAGTTCAGTGTATCCTGATGCTTTTATAGACACATTCCAGCAGTCACCAGTGAGAGCATAGTGAAGGATCATCTTTAACAAAAGAGATTTTTATCAGTTGTTTTAAGAATCTTCACCTGCAAATGGGAGTAGCAGCAATATTTGAACAGTATGGAAAAGGGAGGGCTGGAGGAGGAGGAGCAGAGAGATTGTGAAAATTAATACTTTGGGCATTGTGTTTTATCACAGCATAAGACGACTTACCCCAATTCTTTTAACTGTAGTAAAAATGGATTTGCATATTGTTGCATTTGAGTTAAAGTAAATCAAACCACATAGACATGTGCCCAAATTGGCATTTTTTTCCAGTGAAACCTTTCAAAACATTCTCTCATTCAAAATTTCTCCATCTATTATTTTAAAATACCCCAGAGGTCCATAAAACAGTGTTACCACACATACCATTTTACTTCATGTACTTTTCAAAATCTTCAATCCCTGAGGAAGTTTTATAAAGAAGGCTGTTCACCTATATATGCAACCACTTGTCTCTTCCATTGCTATAAAATGAAGTTGTTTGCAGTCAAGAGGGTTTCCAAGAGTCACCTGCAGTTTATAATACTTACTATTGTCCAAAAGACCCATGAAAGTTCAGATCAGGAACAAGTAAGAAATATGTGATTACCATAAGTAATAAGTGCTATTAGACATTATCTTGGATGCATATAACATCATTCAAATATAAACCTAAATATTCCAAAATGTTCTCCAATCCTGGAAAAACAAGAATATGCCACATAAAAATCACTTCCTCTTTCCTTGATTCCTACACTAACCTACAGGCCAGGAAATAAAGACAAACACTAAATTCAATAGAAACATAACCAGAATTGGTGTAGAAGGCAATTTAATTGCCCAAACTACAATTTACAGGAACGCAGATTACCAGCTCCCTGAGAATTTGTCACTGTAAACATTTGGACCTATAGTTTACAATATCCCTGTGAATTATTTGTGGTCAGTGCCGATTTTGGCATAAAGATGCTTCTCTTTTGTGAACCATGTGCAACATTTCTTGCAGCACAAAGAAAAATGCCATTTTTTTTATTCTGTAGGAACTAGAAGAAGGTATCCCAACAGTATCTTTTAGCATCAAAGGCAGGATACAACTGAAAGAGCCAAATCAAAGTTGTTGGTTTTTGTAAGGGGTAACTTTAGCATTTAAAAGGGCTTATATTTAAACTGTGATATAAGTTCCTAGGACTTATTTGCTCGAAGAAAGACATTTTATTTTGTACTTCGTGGCTTCTCCTGGCTTCATGTCAAAAGAGGGGCTGAAGTCCAGCTTCAGGCGTTCAGTTGCTTGATCCTCTCACCAACAGCAGCTTGAAAAGGGGGTTGAGCAGAGCAGTGGGGAGAGCTTCTTTGCATGGAAGAAAAACCTAGAGAGGTTTGAATCCACTTTTTGCCCTCCATCTAGGTACCTGTTTATCCCCTCTTTTCCCCCATTATGCTTTTTTTTTTACCTTGTCTTGTATGTCTCTCCGGTGATGTTTCTTTCTCCGTCGCTCCCTCAATACCTGTGTTTCTATGACTCAGGCTCTGTGAGTGTCTTTGGGGGGGTTTTGTCTCTTCATTTTGTTGTGTCTGATAAAATCTCAAGCATTCTTCTAACCTAAGAACAATTAATGGTATTTTTAAGCATTTATTAGGTGCCATGAACTGAGCTAAATAAATACAAGATAATCATTCACAGTCCCTGTCCCTTTTCAGGCTCAAAACCTAAGAGATCGTGAGGGCACAGTTATTATCCCCATTTCACATTTTATGGGAAGCAGCGTGGCCTAGTGGAAAGAGCACGAGCCTGAGAGTCTGAGAACTGTAGTTCTCATCCTTGTTCTGCCACATACCTGCTGCGTATCCTTGGGCGATTCACTTGTCTAGGAAACTGAGGTACAAAGAGGTTAAGAGACTTACCCAAGGTTACAAAGCAGACCAATGACCAAACTGGGATCAGAACCTGGATCTCCTGACTTCCAGCCCCAATATCTTTCCATTAGACCACATCACCTCCCTATAGTTTAAAAGAGGGGTGTGGGGTATAAGTTTAAGAAAAATGGTGTGGTAAGGTAAAAAAAAAAAAAGAGAGGTGGTCAAAACAATGATTTCTAGAGCTAGGAGACAAATGTGGACACAGGTATATGGGTAGAAATCCATCAGATCTTAGATCTCAGATATTTTATTCTTATGTCCTAAATCCTGGGTCACTGCAGCTCTGGAGCAACGAGGAGTGGGTCTTTTTCATCTTGGGCTATCCTTAATTATCATACTGATGCAGGAATACCAACTCATCCTTAATTGTATGCAGGTATGCCACTTGGAAAAGCATCAGTGATTACTGTCAAAGTAGAGAAAAATTTCAGCAGTATTTCCTGTTGATTGAATTATTCTTGAGTTGCTCATTGATCTCTGTAAACTGCTGATATATATTTACCTCTGTTTTGGCATAATTAATAAAGATTTTAGCAATGTCTTTAAAGATAACATGTAGCTTTCAAATATATTGGATTGGGACGGTCTCTCTCTGAAATATATATATACATATATACCCTGCAAAAAACAGGTGATGTGGTGATGTCCCTAATAGAGATGAAAATCTTCTGTAGTACGTTATTTTCCTGTTATACTGAAAAATGCAAATATCTAGTACTACAAATTGAGTATGAAACACCTTCTGCCTCTTCTGTGAATATTCTCATGTATTGCCCCAGGTATATAGATAGAAACTGAACTTTCTGATTTTGGATTGCAACTTTCATTACAAATTCCTCTGCCTTTGGTCTCTTATGGCTCTTGGATGGTCACTGTCAAATAAATAGGGATATATAATCTCTCTCTTATAAAAATACAAGGTCATCATCATAGTCATAAAAAGATGACCACCACATCTGGCATAATTTTGGCAATTTCAGGAGAAATGCCAGACATTGAATAGGCACTGAGACCAATCTTCTTGGAGGTCAGGAGTAAAGTGTTGAAAGGGATACAAAATAAGTGACAGCTGATTCATTCATTCAGTCGTATTTTTTGAGCGCTTACTGTGTGCAGAGCAGTGTACTAAGTGCTTGGAAAGTACAATTCAGCAACAGAGACAATCCCTCCCCAACAATGGGCTCACAGTCTAGAAGGGGGAAACAGACAACAAAACAAGCTGTCACTTATTTGCTCTAAGTGAAAGGAAATGTAAGAAGACATTTACATAAGAAATATAAGTAAAACATGAGAATGATAATATTTGAGAGAGGTTAGAATGATCTGTCGGACTTATAATAATGAAAAGCTCTTCAGTGAAATGATAAAAATCCTATGAATCCTTAATTCAAACCAGCTAGGATATATTAATTTGCACATTGAAACATTACATTATAGCAATACAGAAGTATTATTATTATCAAGTGCCATCGAGTCGTTTCCAAATCTTAGCTATTCTATGGATATATTTTCCCTAGAACGTCCTGTGTTCTGCCATAATCCGTAACCTTGCTAATGGTTTTTCCGTTATCATTGTTATGGTTTCTGTCCATCTACTTGCTGGTCTACCTCTAACATGTTTTACCTGGACTTTTCCTAGCAAACAGTGCCTTCTCCAAAGAATTAGTCCCCCGGTGATGTGTCCAAAATATGCTAATCCAAGTCGAATCACAGAATATTACCCATAAATTTGTCATGTGTGGGGAAACATGATTTAAAATAAACGTATCTTTGGACATTGCGCAAGAGATTGATTGGGACATTGCAAGATATGTTTTGCAATTCTTTCTTTAGTTTACTTGTCATTACTTGGCAGCCGTACAAGCAGATAAGTGGGCAAAGGGGCAGTTGCCTGCCTATCACAATATTGCAATATTTGTTTGCATTTGAAAATTGCTTTCACCAGTACCTACAACTCTACTAATCCCTCTTACAAAGATCTATGCCTTATAAGTATGAGGTTAAACTACAAGTGGGTAATCAGCAACTTGTAAAAATCATATATGGGGTCTGCATAGCTTTAATGTACTTGTTTTATTCTTCTCAAAAGGATCATAAACAATATTGACAAGCATATTACACCCTGCATTTTTGGTATGGTCATAATATAAGATGGGAGGTTTGAAAGACTCAAATAAACAGTTAATTAAATTTGTTAGCTACACTGCAGCAAGAAATCTATTGCTAACTAAAATGTATTTCATTAAACCATTTCCAAAGAGTTACACAACAAACTGCATTCTTGGTTCTTTTGAGGCACGTTTTTTTTTTTTTCACTAATGCAGTATTGGGTAGATCTCTCATGAGTGAATGACTATAACCCCTTTATCCTTTATATTTATAAACTATCTCTAAACATCTCTTTAAAGGACAAAGGAAGGAATTTTCTTTCCTAGGTGATCAGATAAGAAATGATTTATCCATGTGGCAGTAGTCACATTTTTATGGTCACCTACTTTTTTTCAATGCACCGTACTAGGTGCTGAGAGGAGTTTCAAGTGAAGTCTAAGATAAGGTATCTGACCTTGGGTTGCTATGGTCAAATTGGGAGGCGGACACAAACCTGCAACAAAAAATACATATATTTATTTACAGACTATACATATGGCATGGAAAAGTCATATGGTGCAGTGATGGTGAATGCAATTTTTTAGAATAAAACTGTAAATTGGTAACAGGGAACATTAGTTAAATATGGATGGACATAAATAGAAGTGGACTCAACTCTGAGTGAAATGTTTTTTCTTATTGCATTTGGAATTCAATATGTAAAGTTAAATCACATATTTTGCTGCTGTTTTCAGTCACACTTGCACACATGGATAGGATCTTAGTATCAGTAATGTCATCTTCAAAAACTAAGGAAAATATAGAGACAGAGATTTATGATCCAAATAATTTACAGCAGAGTGTCTCTTTTACCCAGGAATGAATGTCCAAATGGGATATAGTTAAAGCGAAAGGGTTTTTTGGTGTGTGTTGGGGTGGTGGTGGCTAGTACTTGGAATTCAAAATTAAATAAGGAAAGGAATCTTATCTTTCAGGCACGTAGATTGATATTTAATAATAATAATTATGGTACTTGTTAAGTGCTTACTATGTGCCAAGCACTGTTCTAAGCACTGGAGTAGATACAAGCAAATCAGGTTGAACGCAATCCCTGTCCCACATAGCTGAGGAGGCAGCAGGATCTGGTGCCTGTTGCTGGACGGAAGAGGCAAGGGTGACTGGACAATTGTCTCAGTGGCCATACAAAATGAAAGAAATTCCGCACTTTTGAATTATGAGGATACCAAGAACAAATTTTGCCACAATAATCCCTCAACTGTGGCAGCTGCCGTTTCCCTGAGCATTTTGGCCAATATTAGTCCCAGAACTATTAAGGGCATGTAAGATTTGTCTCCCCAAACTCTCCCACTTGCGAAAGGAAAAGGGTATACATAACTCCCACCCTGGGCCTCTGCAGTCCTAGCACTGGCTTTGCCAGTACTTTCACAATAAAGCTCTAGTCTTGCCTGAGATCATTGTAAGAGGGAGAAAAAGAAAATCAAAATAAAAGATCAAAAAATGGCAACAAAAAGGAATGATCCCATTCATTTGGTTAAATGGTTTTCGATTATGCCTTTACCGGCCTGGTAAATAAGACCTAAGAGTAGGAATCAGTCATTTCAGTAGACAAAATGACACATGTACCCTTCTTCCTGAAATGCAGTGTTTTCATATAAATGAAATAAGGACAGCTGTTTATTCAACTGCTCTTTTTCATGCTCATTCAGCCTCACAGGCACAGAATTGAGATACGCTGTACTTGTGTGAGAGATGAGGAGAATCAGTAAATAACACTCTTTTGGTACACTTACAGAATGTGGGTTGGTATTTTTGCAGTAAGTAATTTACCACTTACAAATTGGCATGGATTGTCTCACATAATAGTTATTCTCAGTTTGATAAGGTTCAACTCTTATTTATCTGTACCTTCTCCATGTATTTTGTCCCATAACTTATCTTGCTTTCCTTGAACGAAGCAGGGTCATTCAGGATGTGATTACAATAACAATACCTGAAATTTATATCAATACCTTTACTTCGTTATCTTAAGTAAGTGTGCGTGAGATGAAAGTCATAAGAGTAGGAGCTCAGCTATCATTCACCATTTTACTAACTTAATTTCTTTCAACTCGGTGTTCTAATATACTTGATGTACATTGATGGAATTTATTTTTATATGATCTTGGCAAAACTTTGTAATTATTTATATTCTGTTTTTTCTTCTCCTTTCAACAGTCCTGGTACCTGGGCTAGCTTGGTCCCTTTTCAAGTATCCAACAGGACGCCAATCCTGCCAACAAATGTCCAAAATTATGGTTTGAACCTAATTGGAGAACCTTTCCTTCAAGCAGAAACAAGCAACTGAGGGAAAACAAAGTAAAACAAAAACAAAAAACAACAACAAAAAAAAAAAAACAGGAAAAGAAAAGGAAGACGGGACAAAAAAATGAAACTGAAGAAAGAAGAAAAATAGACCAGCAATTGCAGCACTTACAATCACTAATTCCCTTAAGGTTGAAACTGTAATGAAATAAAAAGGGTCGATGATATTTCACTGATGGGTAGAGCGCAGCCCCTGCTAAGTAGCCTTTGTTATATGAAGTCCGCTGGGAAATAGATGTTCTGTCTCTATGACAATATATTTTAACTGACTTTCTAGATGCCTTAATATTTGCATGATAAGCTAGTTTTCTTGGTTTAGTATTCTTGTTGTTTACGCATGGAATCACTATTCCTGGTTATCTCACAAAACAAAGGCTAGGAGGCAGCAACAGAGCTGCTTGATGACAAGGGCCTTGAGCCAGCCATTTTATAAATACTCTGATTTCCTAAAGTTCGAAACAAAAATCCAAGCTCTCTAGCCTTTAGTTATCAGAACCAATTTAATAAACTTTGGCCCTTTATCCAGCCTTTTCCAGTATGTAACCCAGTTTGAAATCTTTAAAAAGGAAGTCTGAACACAAAAGCTCTATGGAGAATGCCTCTATGTAGGTAAAGTGTTATCTCTGCATGCAACAGTAAAAATTAATATAATATTTTCCCCATAAAAGAAACACTTAACAGAGGCAAGTGCAATTTTAAAATTTATATCTAAAGGGGAAGCATCATTATAAGTCCTTCAGCCCTTGGACTCTAAATTGAGGGGATTAAAAAAGAATTTTAAATAATTTTGAACAAATTTATTTTCCCCTCAGTTTTTGAGGGCATTAAAAGGCATTAAATCTAGACAAATCATGTGCTTGAGAAGATGAAATTAATGGAAACACAGCACTTACGTTGGTTTAGCTACTGCCTCCGTAGAGGTAGAATGTATTTATTTAAAATTACTGGTTGCATCAAGAACCCATAGGGTGTACAAAAGGTTCTATAAAATCTGCATCATAGAGACAAAGAGGCAGGCAAATCCATGTCACTAGGGCAAAGCTTACAGTTTACAAACTGGGAATGCCAGGGGGTAGGATATAAAAATGCACTCTTGAGAAAACAAAAGTAATCAGGGTGCAGAAACTTGCATGGTGCTTTCAGAAATTAGCCTTGTTCAACAAATTTCACGTTATCAACAGAACTGTAGTGTGCATGGGCAGACACATTTTGCCTCTATGTCTCTTAAAATTTTAATTAAAAATGACTCTTTCCAGTAATCCTAATTTGCACGAAGATATAATGTCCACATTACGTGCCTTGCCTTGAAATCGAAAAAAGTGACATCACTACACTTGTTTTGCTGCATTTATTATCATTTTAAATCTTTACCATTTTTATGACAAAATATTTTGTACTCCAGATGAAAAAAAAGTGTGACATCATGGATTTTTTAGACAGTTATACCTTTATCTCACATTTATAAAGCATATCATGGCTGTGTATAGTTGCCGCTTAAAAATTGTAATCGACCAGCAATATTTTCAGTATTTTGGTGTTTTTTCTATTAATCTTTCATGTTTTTCATCTTCCAATTAATATTTTGGGGGAGGGGGGTGTTCAAATTTATACGAATTATGCAATACCAAGTTTTGCCTATGTAGGTAGTGCTTTTAGCTGTATTGGTTATTATAGGTAAGTACACAGATTAAAAAAAAAAAGAGAATAATGTATGCTTTTTTTGTTTGTTTGTTTTAATTGACCAAAGTGGGTACTGCTATTTTTGCAGTGTGATGAGGTCCTTTTGTGTACTGAGAGATGGACAGGGTTTTTTTTTTATACATATATGTATATATGTATATATATGTGCACATATATATACATATATATATACACATATATATTCTGGGGTGGGTGGGAGGATTTTTAACACTTTACAGTGTAGCTGTGAAGCAGTGCACCCTTAGACAGGCATGGGCTGCAAAGCGACTGTTCTGCCTACTGTGACAAACTTTAAAATAGGTTCCCTCTCTTTAACTTCCCACCTGGGGTGCAAGCTGAATTCATTTCTGGATCTTTTTTAAAGTCCAGAATTCTGTTGGAGGCAGACTTGGCTTGAGGATATTGTTTGACTTTTTCTTTTTTCCTTTTTCTTTGAGAGGTCAAGACCCACAGTGAGAGTGAGTTGTCTTATATCTGGCAAAGATATATAGTAAATGGTCCACTTCAGAGGGTGTTTTTCACTCGCAATTTAACACAGGAACATACTTTCTTCTACAAAATCCATATCCCCATTTGGACTATCTGCTGCAGCAAGCCTCTGTTGCCTGACTTCTCATTTTAATAATACTTGGACTGATTTACACTTGTCTTCATATTGCAAGCAGATGGCAGTGCTCTTGAGTCTTTTCAGATGAAAAGGCCAGGAAGTAGCTATTCTCAGCTGTAATTTGGACTGATGAAGAGAAAAGTTCATTTTCAGGCAGGAAAAATCTGACCAAATATGGTTCCATTTGTTCTTTTTCGGTTCTGGGGAATGGTAGCAGAAGGGGAATACAGAATTCAAGAACGTGATTGTGTACGGATGAGTTCAACCCACAATTAATGGTGAATGAAATTGTGGATTTTGGAGGGAGTGGAAGCAGGGGGAGGGGGGCAGGAGGCCTCACATTTATATTTGATAATTTAATGAGGAAACCAACTTTATGTTGCTCTCTCTCTTTTTCTTGAGCCCCATAGTGTGAATTGATTCATAGAACATCTAGCTGTTAGAGCCACTGAAACATGGTAGGTTGTCTTGAGGGACAGCCCCCCTCACCCCGGTAGGCTATGGTCTAATGATATAAACCATCTATTGTTCTCACAGCACATCATTTAATAATGAATTCTTATGAACAGTGATCATGTGCTGAGAATTGTATTCGATTAGCCCATTCAGTATGATGTCCCCAAATGCTGAATAGCACAGCAGGATGAGAAGAGTGCACGTTCAGAAGTAAGTGCAATAATTTCTGTGATACTTACTCTAGTAGACAACAGATGATCATAACTGAGCTTTTCACATATCTTTGACCTAGTGTGTGAATGAATCAACCTCACAAGACACACAGTATTTTTTCTAAAGGCAGACTCACTCTCTTGGTGCAAACGAATGAGCCTTCCTCTCTGAAGTCTTAGCAAAACTGTGGGTTGTCCTGCCTGCCTCTTCAATATCAAGGCCTGATTTGAGTTGGTTTTGGGGCGGGGGGGGGGAAAAATCAACCTTTTTTAAAAGATCGAAAGATTTGGAAAACTACATATTGAGGACTCAAATCCAGTCTTTGGCCTCCTCCTTCACCGGGAAGTGTATTCTGACTAAAGAAGAACCCACTCCTGTAGCTCTTGTGTGTCCCTCCCGTACCCGGAACTTCAGAGCATCAGGGTGGTGGTCGCTACACGAGGGCTGCAGGAGGAGGTGCTTTTTCAAGCCACCCCGTTCTACGTGCACTGTTCTGCCTTTATTTAGTTGTTTTGCAGCCCTGGCCACTTGGCAGTGCCACTGAAGTGTGTTTCCCCTGGAGTGACATGAACGTTTAAGGCTTGACTAAGAAAAAAAGGCAGTGAAGGAGACTGTACATAAAGACGTGGCAAAAATATTAATTATAGCAATATAGTTGTGGGGTAATGTTCAGGTGGGCAGCTCC